>NC_137692.1:10213741-10226241 GCF_963989245.1 Nansenia antarctica | reverse complement strand
AAAATTATTCTTTTTTAAATTATAATATTGATTTGTCACTTGCAATGGTCACTACAATGTTTTTAAGCTTTGGCTTGCATCCATGACATATTGTATAGCATTATGTGAAAGATCCTGTCATAACATCGAAGTGAAATGGTTCTTACCTTGTATTTCAATCAATGTTCGTTGTCTGCTTTGTCAACACACTAGTTGACTCTAGTCCAGTTATTATCACTGCAGTTTGCGATGGAGAGACCAGGTTTTGCGGCGAGCACTAAAAAGTGAAATCCCACGGAACCCGAGCGTTCTAGCGTCTGCCGCTGTAAACATGATCTCATAACTTATGATTATTAAAACTGACATTGACAAAATAATACAATACTTAAAAAAAACACACACAGGTATATTTTAATGTTGAAATGTAACAATCTATTGTCATATATAGGCTTACTTACTTACTTAATCTTCGACCGGTATATTGTGCAATAAACGGGAGATGGGGACCCCCCCTCGATTATTGACGGGTATTTTGCACAGTGCTTATTACATTAGTTTTACTCAAACCATAGTTCTGTTCTGTCTACCACCTGTGTGTGTGTGTGTGTGTGTGTGTGTGTGTGTGTGTATGTGTGTGTGTGTGTGTGTGTGTGTGTGTGTGTGTGTGTGTGTGTGTGCGTGTGCGTGTGCGTGTCCGTGTCCGTGTGTCTGTAAGTAGGCTTAAGCTCCTCCCACTTTGACTTAAGCTCCTCCCACTTTGATTTAAGCTCCTCCCACTTTGATTTAAGCTCCTCCCACTTTGACTTAAGCTCCGCCCACTTTGACTTAA
The DNA here is from genome assembly GCF_963989245.1 of Nansenia antarctica. NCBI lineage: Eukaryota > Metazoa > Chordata > Actinopteri > Argentiniformes > Microstomatidae > Nansenia > Nansenia antarctica. The sequence continues at coordinate 10,225,433 of NC_137692.1, read as the reverse complement.
GCTCCGCCCACTTTGACTTAAGCTCCTCCCACTTTGATTTAAGCTCCGCCCACTTTGACTTAAGCTCCTCCCACTTTGACTTAAGCTCCTCCCACTTTGACTTAAGCTCCTCCCACTTTGATTTAAGCTCCGCCCACTTTGACTTAAGCTCCTCCCACTTTGATTTAAGCTCCTCCCACTTTGATTTAAGCTCCTCCCACTTTGCTTTAAGCTCCTCCCACTTTGCTTTAAGCTCCTCCCACTTTGACTTAAGCTCCGCCCACTTTGACTTAAGCTCCTCCCACTTTGACTTAAGCTCCTCCCACTTTGATTTAAGCTCCTCCCACTTTGATTTAAGCTCCTCCCACTTTGATTTAAGCTCCTCCCACTTTGACTTAAGCTCCGCCCACTTTGATTTAAGCTCTGCCCACTTTGCCTTAAGCTCCTCCCACTTTGATTTAAGCTCCTCCCACTTTGATTTAAGCTCCGCCCACTTTGATTTAAGCTCCGCCCACTTTGATTTAAGCTCCGCCCACTTTGACCTAAACTCCTCCCACTTTGATTTAAGCTCCTCCCACTTTGATTTAAGCTCCGCCCACTTTGACTTAAGCTCCTCCCACTTTGACTTAAGCTCCGCCCACTTTGACTTAAGCTCCTCCCACTTTGATTTAAGCTCCTCCCACTTTGATTTAAGCTCCTCCCGCTTTGATTTAAGCTCCGCCCACTTTGACTTAAGCTCCTCCCACTTTGATTTAAGCTCCGCCCACTCTGACTTAAGCTCCTCCCACTTTGATTTAAGCTCCGCCCACTTTGACTTAAGCTCCTCCCACTTTGATTTAAGCTCCGCCCACTTTGACTTAAGCTCCTCCCACTTTGATTTAAGCTCCTCCCACTTTGATTTAAGCTCCTCCCACTTTGATTTAAGCTCCTCCCACTTTGATTTAAGCTCCGCCCACTTTGATTTAAGCTCCTCCCACTTTGATTTAAGCTCCTCCCACTTTGATTTAAGCTCCGCCCACTTTGACTTAAGCTCCTCCCACTTTGATTTAAGCTCCGCCCACTTTGACTTAAGCTCCTCCCACTTTGATTTAAGCTCCTCCCACTTTGATTTAAGCTCCTCCCACTTTGATTTAAGCTCCTCCCACTTTGATTTAAGCTCCGCCCACTTTGATTTAAGCTCCTCCCACTTTGATTTAAGCTCCTCCCACTTTGATTTAAGCTCCGCCCACTTTGACTTAAGCTCCTCCCACTTTGATTTAAGCTCCTCCCACTTTGATTTAAGCTCCTCCCACTTTGATTTAAGCTCCTCCCACTTTGATTTAAGCTCCGCCCACTTTGATTTAAGCTCCTCCCACTTTGATTTAAGCTCCGCCCACTTTTACACAGCTCATTAACATACAGCTCATTAGCATGAATCTCATTAGCATGAAGCTCATTAACATACAGCTCATTAACATACACACACAGCTAATTAACATACATCTCATTAACATACAGCTAATTAGCATGAAGCTCATTAACATACAGCTCATTAACATACACACACAGCTCATTAACATACATCTCATTAACATACAGCTCATTAGCATGAATCTCATTAGCATACAGCTCATTAACATACACACACAGCTAATTAACATACATCTCATTAACATACAGCTCATTAGCATGAAGCTCATTAACATACAGCTCATTAACATACACACACAGCTCATTAACATACATCTCATTAACATACAGCTCATTAGCATGAAGCTCATTAACATACAGCTCATTAACATACACACACAGCTCATTAACATACATCTCATTAACATACAGCTCATTAGCATGAAGCTCATTAACATACAGCTCATTAACATACACACACAGCTCATTAACATACAGCTCATTAACATACAGCTCATTAGCATGAATCTCATTAGCATGAATCTCATTAGCATGAAGCTCATTAACATACACACACAGCTAATTAACATACATCTCATTAACATACAGCTAATTAGCATGAAGCTCATTAACATACAGCTCATTAACATACACACACAGCTAATTAACATACATCTCATTAACATACAGCTAATTAGCATGAAGCTCATTAACATACAGCTCATTAACATACACACACAGCTCATTAACATACATCTCATTAACATACAGCTCATTAGCATGAAGCTCATTAACATACAGCTCATTAACATACACACACAGCTAATTAACATACATCTCATTAACATACAGCTAATTAGCATGAAGCTCATTAACATACAGCTCATTAACATACACACACAGCTCATTAACATACATCTCATTAACATACAGCTCATTAGCATGAATCTCATTAGCATACAGCTCATTAACATACACACACAGCTAATTAACATACATCTCATTAACATACAGCTCATTAGCATGAAGCTCATTAACATACAGCTCATTAACATACACACACAGCTCATTAACATACATCTCATTAACATACAGCTCATTAGCATGAAGCTCATTAACATACAGCTCATTAACATACACACACAGCTCATTAACATACATCTCATTAACATACAGCTCATTAGCATGAAGCTCATTAACATACAGCTCATTAACATACACACAGCTCATTAACATACAGCTCATTAACATACAGCTCATTAGCATGAATCTCATTAGCATGAATCTCATTAGCATGAAGCTCATTAACATACACACACAGCTAATTAACATACATCTCATTAACATACAGCTAATTAGCATGAAGCTCATTAACATACAGCTCATTAACATACACACACAGCTAATTAACATACATCTCATTAACATACAGCTAATTAGCATGAAGCTCATTAACATACAGCTCATTAACATACACACACAGCTCATTAACATACATCTCATTAACATACAGCTCATTAGCATGAAGCTCATTAACATACAGCTCATTAACATACACACAGCTCATTAACATACATCTCATTAACATACAGCTCATTAGCATGAAGCTCATTAACATACAGCTCATTAACATACACACACAGCTAATTAACATACAGCTCATTAACATACAGCTCATTAGCATGAAGCTCATTAACATACAGCTCATTAACATACACACACAGCTCATTAACATACAGCTCATTAACATACAGCTCATTAGCATGAATCTCATTAGCATGAATCTCATTAGCATACAGCTCATTAACATACACACAGCTAATTAACATACATCTCATTAACATACAGCTAATTAGCATGTTTATTTAGCATTAGCATTTTTTGTTTTTTTGACAGATCTGTCGTCTGTAACTTCAGTTTAACATGACTTCCCGGGGTCGTAGAGACCCGGGGTTAGGCTTAAAATGACCGTGTAGACCTAAGGAACTTAAATATGAAAACCGCGTGTTTCTATCACATTCATAGCCAGAGTTATACGCCCCGTAGTGTGACTCTATTTCCCTATCTATTTTGGACTTCTTGTCGTCTGTAACTTCAGTTTAACATGACTTCCCGGGGTCGTAGAGGGCTGGGGTTAGAGTTATACGCCCCGTAGTGTGACTTTATACTCTATATTAGAGGGGACTTCTTCTTCTTCTTCTTCTTCTTCTTCTTCTTCTTCTTCTTCTTCTTCTTGTCCCAGGGCATAGAGATGTTTTGTCCCAGGGCATAGAGATGTTTTTTTGGCCATTAACGAAAATGCTCATCAGTACCATTTCTTCCGCCAGACCTGGGATTCGAACCCTGTACCTATGAATGAGTGGCGCACGAACGAACGCGCTGCGCCACGGAGGAACTGATAAATTCGACTGTTTAAAACTAGGATGTAGGACAACCACCTGGTTCATACCTCAGCAAATCTGAAGAGGAAAAGAGTGATCATTCTCAAGTTATGGGCTTTTTTGTCACCTTCCCCATATTCGGCCTGGTCTAATTTGGGTCTTTTTCAGGGATTGGGGTAGCTCTAAAGAACAACCAAAAAAACCTAATTTCCCCAAAAATAAAAGTTGACAACAATCAATTTCATTAATGGGAGACCCTAAAGATAAGAAAAATCATTGTTGTCATTTGTTCTACCTCGGGTAGGGGTATCTCAACATCTGAGGGCCCTTCCTGCTAGACTATACTGGCATGCATGTGAATATAAGCCAGCACAGCACACATCCAGTCAAGGAAGAACAGACACATATGTTTATCACACCCATGCAAATGTAGGCTTATTACCAGTGTGCGAAATCCGGGGGGGTCCAGGGGGGCTCGACCCCCCTGATTAACACCTGAGACCCCCTGAAAGCCTCAACAGCAATATTTGAGGGGGGTCTCCAAAATTATTCTTTTTTAAATTATAATATTGATTTGTCACTTGCAATGGTCACTACAATGTTTTTAAGCTTTGGCTTGCATCCATGACATATTGTATAGCATTATGTGAAAGATCCTGTCATAACGTCGAAGTGAAATGGTTCTTACCTTGTATTTCAATCAATGTTCGTTGTCTGCTTTGTCAACACACTAGTTGACTCTAGTCCAGTTATTATCACTGCAGTTTGCGATGGAGAGACCAGGTTTTGCGGCGAGCACTAAAAAGTGAAATCCCACGGAACCCGAGCGTTCTAGCGTCTGCCGCTGTAAACATGATCTCATAACTTATGATTATTAAAACTGACATTGACAAAATAATACAATACTTAAAAAAAACACACACAGGTATATTTTAATGTTGAAATGTAACAATCTATTGTCATATATAGGCTTACTTACTTACTTAATCTTCGACCGGTATATTGTGCAATAAACGGGAGATGGGGACCCCCCCTCGATTATTGACGGGTATTTTGCACAGTGCTTATTACATTAGTTTTACTCAAACCATAGTTCTGTTCTGTCTACCACCTGTGTGTGTGTGTGTGTGTGTGTGTGTGTGTGTGTGTGTGTATGTGTGTGTGTGTGTGTGTGTGTGTGTGTGTGTGTGTGTGTGTGTGCGTGTGCGTGTGCGTGTCCGTGTCCGTGTGTCTGTAAGTAGGCTTAAGCTCCTCCCACTTTGACTTAAGCTCCTCCCACTTTGACTTAAGCTCCTCCCACTTTGATTTAAGCTCCTCCCACTTTGATTTAAGCTCCTCCCACTTTGACTTAAGCTCCGCCCACTTTGACTTAAGCTCCGCCCACTTTGACTTAAGCTCCTCCCACTTTGATTTAAGCTCCGCCCACTTTGACTTAAGCTCCTCCCACTTTGACTTAAGCTCCTCCCACTTTGACTTAAGCTCCTCCCACTTTGATTTAAGCTCCGCCCACTTTGACTTAAGCTCCTCCCACTTTGATTTAAGCTCCTCCCACTTTGATTTAAGCTCCTCCCACTTTGATTTAAGCTCCTCCCACTTTGCTTTAAGCTCCTCCCACTTTGACTTAAGCTCCGCCCACTTTGACTTAAGCTCCTCCCACTTTGACTTAAGCTCCTCCCACTTTGATTTAAGCTCCTCCCACTTTGATTTAAGCTCCTCCCACTTTGATTTAAGCTCCTCCCACTTTGACTTAAGCTCCGCCCACTTTGATTTAAGCTCTGCCCACTTTGCCTTAAGCTCCTCCCACTTTGATTTAAGCTCCTCCCACTTTGATTTAAGCTCCGCCCACTTTGATTTAAGCTCCGCCCACTTTGATTTAAGCTCCGCCCACTTTGACCTAAACTCCTCCCACTTTGATTTAAGCTCCTCCCACTTTGATTTAAGCTCCGCCCACTTTGACTTAAGCTCCTCCCACTTTGACTTAAGCTCCGCCCACTTTGACTTAAGCTCCTCCCACTTTGATTTAAGCTCCTCCCACTTTGATTTAAGCTCCTCCCGCTTTGATTTAAGCTCCGCCCACTTTGACTTAAGCTCCTCCCACTTTGATTTAAGCTCCGCCCACTCTGACTTAAGCTCCTCCCACTTTGATTTAAGCTCCGCCCACTTTGACTTAAGCTCCTCCCACTTTGATTTAAGCTCCGCCCACTTTGACTTAAGCTCCTCCCACTTTGATTTAAGCTCCTCCCACTTTGATTTAAGCTCCTCCCACTTTGATTTAAGCTCCTCCCACTTTGATTTAAGCTCCGCCCACTTTGATTTAAGCTCCTCCCACTTTGATTTAAGCTCCGCCCACTTTTACACAGCTCATTAACATACAGCTCATTAGCATGAATCTCATTAGCATGAAGCTCATTAACATACAGCTCATTAACATACACACACAGCTAATTAACATACATCTCATTAACATACAGCTAATTAGCATGAAGCTCATTAACATACAGCTCATTAACATACACACACAGCTCATTAACATACATCTCATTAACATACAGCTCATTAGCATGAATCTCATTAGCATACAGCTCATTAACATACACACACAGCTAATTAACATACATCTCATTAACATACAGCTCATTAGCATGAAGCTCATTAACATACAGCTCATTAACATACACACACAGCTCATTAACATACATCTCATTAACATACAGCTCATTAGCATGAAGCTCATTAACATACAGCTCATTAACATACACACACAGCTCATTAACATACATCTCATTAACATACAGCTCATTAGCATGAAGCTCATTAACATACAGCTCATTAACATACACACACAGCTCATTAACATACAGCTCATTAACATACAGCTCATTAGCATGAATCTCATTAGCATGAATCTCATTAGCATGAAGCTCATTAACATACACACACAGCTAATTAACATACATCTCATTAACATACAGCTAATTAGCATGAAGCTCATTAACATACAGCTCATTAACATACACACACAGCTAATTAACATACATCTCATTAACATACAGCTAATTAGCATGAAGCTCATTAACATACAGCTCATTAACATACACACACAGCTCATTAACATACATCTCATTAACATACAGCTCATTAGCATGAAGCTCATTAACATACAGCTCATTAACATACACACAGCTCATTAACATACATCTCATTAACATACAGCTCATTAGCATGAAGCTCATTAACATACAGCTCATTAACATACACACACAGCTAATTAACATACAGCTCATTAACATACAGCTCATTAGCATGAAGCTAATTAACATACAGCTCATTAACATACACACACAGCTCATTAACATACAGCTCATTAACATACAGCTCATTAGCATGAATCTCATTAGCATGAATCTCATTAGCATGAATCTCATTAGCATACAGCTCATTAACATACACACAGCTAATTAACATACATCTCATTAACATACAGCTAATTAGCATGTTTATTTAGCATTAGCATTTTTTGTTTTTTTGACAGATCTGTCGTCTGTAACTTCAGTTTAACATGACTTCCCGGGGTCGTAGAGACCCGGGGTTAGGCTTAAAATGACCGTGTAGACCTAAGGAACTTAAATATGAAAACCGCGTGTTTCTATCACATTCATAGCCAGAGTTATACGCCCCGTAGTGTGACTCTATTTCCCTATCTATTTTGGACTTCTTGTCGTCTGTAACTTCAGTTTAACATGACTTCCCGGGGTCGTAGAGGGCTGGGGTTAGGCTTAAAATGACCGTGTAGACCTAATGAACTTAAATATGAAAACCGCGTGTTTCTATCACATTCATAGCCAGAGTTATACGCCCCGTAGTGTGACTTTATACTCTATATTAGAGGGGACTTCTTCTTCTTCTTCTTCTTCTTCTTCTTCTTCTTCTTCTTCTTGTCCCAGGGCATAGAGATGTTTTGTCCCAGGGCATAGAGATGTTTTTTTGGCCATTAACGAAAATGCTCATCAGTACCATTTCTTCCGCCAGACCTGGGATTCGAACCCTGTACCTATGAATGAGTGGCGCACGAACGAACGCGCTGCGCCACGGAGGAACTGATAAATTCGACTGTTTAAAACTAGGATGTAGGACAACCACCTGGTTCATACCTCAGCAAATCTGAAGAGGAAAAGAGTGATCATTCTCAAGTTATGGGCTTTTTTGTCACCTTCCCCATATTCGGCCTGGTCTAATTTGGGTCTTTTTCAGGGATTGGGGTAGCTCTAAAGAACAACCAAAAAAACCTAATTTCCCCAAAAATAAAAGTTGACAACAATCAATTTCATTAATGGGAGACCCTAAAGATAAGAAAAATCATTGTTGTCATTTGTTCTACCTCGGGTAGGGGTATCTCAACATCTGAGGGCCCTTCCTGCTAGACTATACTGGCATGCATGTGAATATAAGCCAGCACAGCACACATCCAGTCAAGGAAGAACAGACACATATGTTTATCACACCCATGCAAATGTAGGCTTATTACCAGTGTGCGAAATCCGGGGGGGTCCAGGGGGGCTCGACCCCCCTGATTAACACCTGAGACCCCCTGAAAGCCTCAACAGCAATATTTGAGGGGGGTCTCCAAAATTATTCTTTTTTAAATTATAATATTGATTTGTCACTTGCAATGGTCACTACAATGTTTTTAAGCTTTGGCTTGCATCCATGACATATTGTATAGCATTATGTGAAAGATCCTGTCATAACGTCGAAGTGAAATGGTTCTTACCTTGTATTTCAATCAATGTTCGTTGTCTGCTTTGTCAACACACTAGTTGACTCTAGTCCAGTTATTATCACTGCAGTTTGCGATGGAGAGACCAGGTTTTGCGGCGAGCACTAAAAAGTGAAATCCCACGGAACCCGAGCGTTCTAGCGTCTGCCGCTGTAAACATGATCTCATAACTTATGATTATTAAAACTGACATTGACAAAATAATACAATACTTAAAAAAAACACACACAGGTATATTTTAATGTTGAAATGTAACAATCTATTGTCATATATAGGCTTACTTACTTACTTAATCTTCGACCGGTATATTGTGCAATAAACGGGAGATGGGGACCCCCCCTCGATTATTGACGGGTATTTTGCACAGTGCTTATTACATTAGTTTTACTCAAACCATAGTTCTGTTCTGTCTACCACCTGTGTGTGTGTGTGTGTGTGTGTGTGTATGTGTGTGTGTGTGTGTGTGTGTGTGTGTGTGTGTGTGTGTGTGTGTGCGTGTGCGTGTGCGTGTCCGTGTCCGTGTGTCTGTAAGTAGGCTTAAGCTCCTCCCACTTTGACTTAAGCTCCTCCCACTTTGACTTAAGCTCCTCCCACTTTGATTTAAGCTCCTCCCACTTTGATTTAAGCTCCTCCCACTTTGACTTAAGCTCCGCCCACTTTGACTTAAGCTCCGCCCACTTTGACTTAAGCTCCTCACACTTTGATTTAAGCTCCGCCCACTTTGACTTAAGCTCCTCCCACTTTGACTTAAGCTCCTCCCACTTTGACTTAAGCTCCTCCCACTTTGATTTAAGGTCCGCCCACTTTGACTTAAGCTCCTCCCACTTTGATTTAAGCTCCTCCCACTTTGATTTAAGCTCCTCCCACTTTGCTTTAAGCTCCTCCCACTTTGCTTTAAGCTCCTCCCACTTTGACTTAAGCTCCGCCCACTTTGACTTAAGCTCCTCCCACTTTGACTTAAGCTCCTCCCACTTTGATTTAAGCTCCTCCCACTTTGATTTAAGCTCCTCCCACTTTGATTTAAGCTCCTCCCACTTTGACTTAAGCTCCGCCCACTTTGATTTAAGCTCTGCCCACTTTGCCTTAAGCTCCTCCCACTTTGATTTAAGCTCCTCCCACTTTGATTTAAGCTCCGCCCACTTTGATTTAAGCTCCGCCCACTTTGATTTAAGCTCCGCCCACTTTGACCTAAACTCCTCCCACTTTGATTTAAGCTCCTCCCACTTTGATTTAAGCTCCGCCCACTTTGACTTAAGCTCCTCCCACTTTGACTTAAGCTCCGCCCACTTTGACTTAAGCTCCTCCCACTTTGATTTAAGCTCCTCCCACTTTGATTTAAGCTCCTCCCGCTTTGATTTAAGCTCCGCCCACTTTGACTTAAGCTCCTCCCACTTTGATTTAAGCTCCGCCCACTCTGACTTAAGCTCCTCCCACTTTGATTTAAGCTCCGCCCACTTTGACTTAAGCTCCTCCCACTTTGATTTAAGCTCCGCCCACTTTGACTTAAGCTCCTCCCACTTTGATTTAAGCTCCTCCCACTTTGATTTAAGCTCCTCCCACTTTGATTTAAGCTCCTCCCACTTTGATTTAAGCTCCGCCCACTTTGATTTAAGCTCCTCCCACTTTGATTTAAGCTCCGCCCACTTTTACACAGCTCATTAACATACAGCTCATTAGCATGAATCTCATTAGCATGAAGCTCATTAACATACAGCTCATTAACATACACACACAGCTAATTAACATACATCTCATTAACATACAGCTAATTAGCATGAAGCTCATTAACATACAGCTCATTAACATACACACACAGCTCATTAACATACATCTCATTAACATACAGCTCATTAGCATGAATCTCATTAGCATACAGCTCATTAACATACACACACAGCTAATTAACATACATCTCATTAACATACAGCTCATTAGCATGAAGCTCATTAACATACAGCTCATTAACATACACACACAGCTCATTAACATACATCTCATTAACATACAGCTCATTAGCATGAAGCTCATTAACATACAGCTCATTAACATACACACACAGCTCATTAACATACATCTCATTAACATACAGCTCATTAGCATGAAGCTCATTAACATACAGCTCATTAACATACACACAGCTCATTAACATACAGCTCATTAACATACAGCTCATTAGCATGAAGCTCATTAACATACAGCTCATTAACATACACACACAGCTAATTAACATACAGCTCATTAACATACAGCTCATTAGCATGAATCTCATTAACATACAGCTCATTAACATACACACACAGCTCATTAACATACAGCTCATTAACATACAGCTCATTAGCATGAATCTCATTAGCATGAATCTCATTAGCATACAGCTCATTAACATACACACAGCTAATTAACATACATCTCATTAACATACAGCTAATTAGCATGTTTATTTAGCATTAGCATTTTTTGTTTTTTTGACAGATCTGTCGTCTGTAACTTCAGTTTAACATGACTTCCCGGGGTCGTAGAGACCCGGGGTTAGGCTTAAAATGACCGTGTAGACCTAATGAACTTAAATATGAAAACCGCGTGTTTCTATCACATTCATAGCCAGAGTTATACGCCCCGTAGTGTGACTTTATACTCTATATTAGAGGGGACTTCTTCTTCTTCTTCTTCTTCTTCTTCTTCTTCTTCTTCTTCTTCTTGTCCCAGGGCATAGAGATGTTTTGTCCCAGGGCATAGAGATGTTTTTTTGGCCATTAACGAAAATGCTCATCAGTACCATTTCTTCCGCCAGACCTGGGATTCGAACCCTGTACCTATGAATGAGTGGCGCACGAACGAACGCGCTGCGCCACGGAGGAAATGATAAATTCGACTGTTTAAAACTAGGATGTAGGACAACCACCTGGTTCATACCTCAGCAAATCTGAAGAGGAAAAGAGTGATCATTCTCAAGTTATGGGCTTTTTTGTCACCTTCCCCATATTCGGCCTGGTCTAATTTGGGTCTTTTTCAGGGATTGGGGTAGCTCTAAAGAACAACCAAAAAAACCTAATTTCCCCAAAAATAAAAGTTGACAACAATCAATTTCATTAATGGGAGACCCTAAAGATAAGAAAAATCATTGTTGTCATTTGTTCTACCTCGGGTAGGGGTATCTCAACATCTG
>NC_137692.1:10198741-10208741 GCF_963989245.1 Nansenia antarctica | reverse complement strand
CCACTTTGATTTAAGCTCCTCCCACTTTGATTTAAGCTCCGCCCACTTTGACTTAAGCTCCTCCCACTTTGACTTAAGCTCCGCCCACTTTGACTTAAGCTCCTCCCACTTTGATTTAAGCTCCTCCCACTTTGATTTAAGCTCCTCCCGCTTTGATTTAAGCTCCGCCCACTTTGACTTAAGCTCCTTCCACTTTGATTTAAGCTCCGCCCACTCTGACTTAAGCTCCTCCCACTTTGATTTAAGCTCCGCCCACTTTGACTTAAGCTCCTCCCACTTTGATTTAAGCTCCGCCCACTTTGACTTAAGCTCCTCCCACTTTGATTTAAGCTCCTCCCACTTTGATTTAAGCTCCTCCCACTTTGATTTAAGCTCCTCCCACTTTGATTTAAGCTCCGCCCACTTTGATTTAAGCTCCTCCCACTTTGATTTAAGCTCCTCCCACTTTGATTTAAGCTCCTCCCACTTTGATTTAAGCTCCGCCCACTTTGATTTAAGCTCCTCCCACTTTGATTTAAGCTCCGCCCACTTTTACACAGCTCATTAACATACAGCTCATTAGCATGAATCTCATTAGCATGAAGCTCATTAACATACAGCTCATTAACATACACACACAGCTAATTAACATACATCTCATTAACATACAGCTAATTAGCATGAAGCTCATTAACATACAGCTCATTAACATACACACACAGCTCATTAACATACATCTCATTAACATACAGCTCATTAGCATGAATCTCATTAGCATACAGCTCATTAACATACACACACAGCTAATTAACATACATCTCATTAACATACAGCTCATTAGCATGAAGCTCATTAACATACAGCTCATTAACATACACACACAGCTCATTAACATACATCTCATTAACATACAGCTCATTAGCATGAAGCTCATTAACATACAGCTCATTAACATACACACACAGCTCATTAACATACATCTCATTAACATACAGCTCATTAGCATGAAGCTCATTAACATACAGCTCATTAACATACACACACAGCTCATTAACATACAGCTCATTAACATACAGCTCATTAGCATGAATCTCATTAGCATGAATCTCATTAGCATGAAGCTCATTAACATACACACACAGCTAATTAACATACATCTCATTAACATACAGCTAATTAGCATGAAGCTCATTAACATACAGCTCATTAACATACACACACAGCTAATTAACATACATCTCATTAACATACAGCTAATTAGCATGAAGCTCATTAACATACAGCTCATTAACATACACACACAGCTCATTAACATACATCTCATTAACATACAGCTCATTAGCATGAAGCTCATTAACATACAGCTCATTAACATACACACAGCTCATTAACATACATCTCATTAACATACAGCTCATTAGCATGAAGCTCATTAACATACAGCTCATTAACATACACACACAGCTAATTAACATACAGCTCATTAACATACAGCTCATTAGCATGAAGCTCATTAACATACAGCTCATTAACATACACACACAGCTCATTAACATACAGCTCATTAACATACAGCTCATTAGCATGAATCTCATTAGCATGAATCTCATTAGCATACAGCTCATTAACATACACACAGCTAATTAACATACATCTCATTAACATACAGCTAATTAGCATGTTTATTTAGCATTAGCATTTTTTGTTTTTTTGACAGATCTGTCGTCTGTAACTTCAGTTTAACATGACTTCCCGGGGTCGTAGAGACCCGGGGTTAGGCTTAAAATGACCGTGTAGACCTAAGGAACTTAAATATGAAAACCGCGTGTTTCTATCACATTCATAGCCAGAGTTATACGCCCCGTAGTGTGACTCTATTTCCCTATCTATTTTGGACTTCTTGTCGTCTGTAACTTCAGTTTAACATGACTTCCCGGGGTCGTAGAGGGCTGGGGTTAGGCTTAAAATGACCGTGTAGACCTAATGAACTTAAATATGAAAACCGCGTGTTTCTATCACATTCATAGCCAGAGTTATACGCCCCGTAGTGTGACTTTATACTCTATATTAGAGGGGACTTCTTCTTCTTCTTCTTCTTCTTCTTCTTCTTCTTCTTCTTCTTCTTGTCCCAGGGCATAGAGATGTTTTGTCCCAGGGCATAGAGATGTTTTTTTGGCCATTAACGAAAATGCTCATCAGTACCATTTCTTCCGCCAGACCTGGGATTCGAACCCTGTACCTATGAATGAGTGGCGCACGAACGAACGCGCTGCGCCACGGAGGAACTGATAAATTCGACTGTTTAAAACTAGGATGTAGGACAACCACCTGGTTCATACCTCAGCAAATCTGAAGAGGAAAAGAGTGATCATTCTCAAGTTATGGGCTTTTTTGTCACCTTCCCCATATTCGGCCTGGTCTAATTTGGGTCTTTTTCAGGGATTGGGGTAGCTCTAAAGAACAACCAAAAAAACCTAATTTCCCCAAAAATAAAATTTGACAACAATCAATTTCATTAATGGGAGACCCTAAAGATAAGAAAAATCATTGTTGTCATTTGTTCTACCTCGGGTAGGGGTATCTCAAAATCTGAGGGCCCTTCCTGCTAGACTATACTGGCATGCATGTGAATATAAGCCAGCACAGCACACATCCAGTCTAGGAAGAACAGACACATATGTTTATCACACCCATGCAAATGTAGGCTTATTACCAGTGTGCGAAATCCGGGGGGGTCCAGGGGGGCTCGACCCCCCTGATTAACACCTGAGACCCCCTGAAAGCCTCAACAGCAATATTTGAGGGGGGTCTCCAAAATTATTCTTTTTTAAATTATAATATTGATTTGTCACTTGCAATGGTCACTACAATGTTTTTAAGCTTTGGCTTGCATCCATGACATATTGTATAGCATTATGTGAAAGGTCCTGTCATAACATCGAAGTGAAATGGTTCTTACCTTGTATTTCAATCAATGTTCGTTGTCTGCTTTGTCAACACACTAGTTGACTCTAGTCCAGTTATTATCACTGCAGTTTGCGATGGAGAGACCAGGTTTTGCGGCGAGCACTAAAAAGTGAAATCCCACGGAACCCGAGCGTTCTAGCGTCTGCCGCTGTAAACATGATCTCATAACTTATGATTATTAAAACTGACATTGACAAAATAATACAATACTTAAAAAAAACACACACAGGTATATTTTAATGTTGAAATGTAACAATCTATTGTCATATATAGGCTTACTTACTTACTTAATCTTCGACCGGTATATTGTGCAATAAACGGGAGATGGGGACCCCCCCTCGATTATTGACGGGTATTTTGCACAGTGCTTATTACATTAGTTTTACTCAAACCATAGTTCTGTTCTGTCTACCACCTGTGTGTGTGTGTGTGTGTGTGTGTGTGTGTGTGTGTGTATGTGTGTGTGTGTGTGTGTGTGTGTGTGTGTGTGTGTGTGTGTGTGCGTGTGCGTGTGCGTGTCCGTGTCCGTGTGTCTGTAAGTAGGCTTAAGCTCCTCCCACTTTGACTTAAGCTCCTCCCACTTTGACTTAAGCTCCTCCCACTTTGATTTAAGCTCCTCCCACTTTGATTTAAGCTCCTCCCACTTTGACTTAAGCTCCGCCCACTTTGACTTAAGCTCCGCCCACTTTGACTTAAGCTCCTCCCACTTTGATTTAAGCTCCGCCCACTTTGACTTAAGCTCCTCCCACTTTGACTTAAGCTCCTCCCACTTTGACTTAAGCTCCTCCCACTTTGATTTAAGCTCCGCCCACTTTGACTTAAGCTCCTCCCACTTTGATTTAAGCTCCTCCCACTTTGATTTAAGCTCCTCCCACTTTGCTTTAAGCTCCTCCCACTTTGCTTTAAGCTCCTCCCACTTTGACTTAAGCTCCGCCCACTTTGACTTAAGCTCCTCCCACTTTGACTTAAGCTCCTCCCACTTTGATTTAAGCTCCTCCCACTTTGATTTAAGCTCCTCCCACTTTGATTTAAGCTCCTCCCACTTTGACTTAAGCTCCGCCCACTTTGATTTAAGCTCTGCCCACTTTGCCTTAAGCTCCTCCCACTTTGATTTAAGCTCCTCCCACTTTGATTTAAGCTCCGCCCACTTTGATTTAAGCTCCGCCCACTTTGATTTAAGCTCCGCCCACTTTGACCTAAACTCCTCCCACTTTGATTTAAGCTCCTCCCACTTTGATTTAAGCTCCGCCCACTTTGACTTAAGCTCCTCCCACTTTGACTTAAGCTCCGCCCACTTTGACTTAAGCTCCTCCCACTTTGATTTAAGCTCCTCCCACTTTGATTTAAGCTCCTCCCGCTTTGATTTAAGCTCCGCCCACTTTGACTTAAGCTCCTCCCACTTTGATTTAAGCTCCGCCCACTCTGACTTAAGCTCCTCCCACTTTGATTTAAGCTCCGCCCACTTTGACTTAAGCTCCTCCCACTTTGATTTAAGCTCCGCCCACTTTGACTTAAGCTCCTCCCACTTTGATTTAAGCTCCTCCCACTTTGATTTAAGCTCCTCCCACTTTGATTTAAGCTCCTCCCACTTTGATTTAAGCTCCGCCCACTTTGATTTAAGCTCCTCCCACTTTGATTTAAGCTCCGCCCACTTTTACACAGCTCATTAACATACAGCTCATTAGCATGAATCTCATTAGCATGAAGCTCATTAACATACAGCTCATTAACATACACACACAGCTAATTAACATACATCTCATTAACATACAGCTAATTAGCATGAAGCTCATTAACATACAGCTCATTAACATACACACACAGCTCATTAACATACATCTCATTAACATACAGCTCATTAGCATGAATCTCATTAGCATACAGCTCATTAACATACACACACAGCTAATTAACATACATCTCATTAACATACAGCTCATTAGCATGAAGCTCATTAACATACAGCTCATTAACATACACACACAGCTCATTAACATACATCTCATTAACATACAGCTCATTAGCATGAAGCTCATTAACATACAGCTCATTAACATACACACACAGCTCATTAACATACATCTCATTAACATACAGCTCATTAGCATGAAGCTCATTAACATACAGCTCATTAACATACACACACAGCTCATTAACATACAGCTCATTAACATACAGCTCATTAGCATGAATCTCATTAGCATGAATCTCATTAGCATGAAGCTCATTAACATACACACACAGCTAATTAACATACATCTCATTAACATACAGCTAATTAGCATGAAGCTCATTAACATACAGCTCATTAACATACACACACAGCTAATTAACATACATCTCATTAACATACAGCTAATTAGCATGAAGCTCATTAACATACAGCTCATTAACATACACACACAGCTCATTAACATACATCTCATTAACATACAGCTCATTAGCATGAAGCTCATTAACATACAGCTCATTAACATACACACAGCTCATTAACATACATCTCATTAACATACAGCTCATTAGCATGAAGCTCATTAACATACAGCTCATTAACATACACACACAGCTAATTAACATACAGCTCATTAACATACAGCTCATTAGCATGAAGCTCATTAACATACAGCTCATTAACATACACACACAGCTCATTAACATACAGCTCATTAACATACAGCTCATTAGCATGAATCTCATTAGCATGAATCTCATTAGCATACAGCTCATTAACATACACACAGCTAATTAACATACATCTCATTAACATACAGCTAATTAGCATGTTTATTTAGCATTAGCATTTTTGTTTTTTTGACAGATCTGTCGTCTGTAACTTCAGTTTAACATGACTTCCCGGGGTCGTAGAGACCCGGGGTTAGGCTTAAAATGACCGTGTAGACCTAAGGAACTTAAATATGAAAACCGCGTGTTTCTATCACATTCATAGCCAGAGTTATACGCCCCGTAGTGTGACTCTATTTCCCTATCTATTTTGGACTTCTTGTCGTCTGTAACTTCAGTTTAACATGACTTCCCGGGGTCGTAGAGGGCTGGGGTTAGAGTTATACGCCCCGTAGTGTGACTTTATACTCTATATTAGAGGGGACTTCTTCTTCTTCTTCTTCTTCTTCTTCTTCTTCTTCTTGTCCCAGGGCATAGAGATGTTTTGTCCCAGGGCATAGAGATGTTTTTTTGGCCATTAACGAAAATGCTCATCAGTACCATTTCTTCCGCCAGACCTGGGATTCGAACCCTGTACCTATGAATGAGTGGCGCACGAACGAACGCGCTGCGCCACGGAGGAACTGATAAATTCGACTGTTTAAAACTAGGATGTAGGACAACCACCTGGTTCATACCTCAGCAAATCTGAAGAGGAAAAGAGTGATCATTCTCAAGTTATGGGCTTTTTTGTCACCTTCCCCATATTCGGCCTGGTCTAATTTGGGTCTTTTTCAGGGATTGGGGTAGCTCTAAAGAACAACCAAAAAAACCTAATTTCCCCAAAAATAAAAGTTGACAACAATCAATTTCATTAATGGGAGACCCTAAAGATAAGAAAAATCATTGTTGTCATTTGTTCTACCTCGGGTAGGGGTATCTCAACATCTGAGGGCCCTTCCTGCTAGACTATACTGGCATGCATGTGAATATAAGCCAGCACAGCACACATCCAGTCAAGGAAGAACAGACACATATGTTTATCACACCCATGCAAATGTAGGCTTATTACCAGTGTGCGAAATCCGGGGGGGTCCAGGGGGGCTCGACCCCCCTGATTAACACCTGAGACCCCCTGAAAGCCTCAACAGCAATATTTGAGGGGGGTCTCCAAAATTATTCTTTTTTAAATTATAATATTGATTTGTCACTTGCAATGGTCACTACAATGTTTTTAAGCTTTGGCTTGCATCCATGACATATTGTATAGCATTATGTGAAAGATCCTGTCATAACGTCGAAGTGAAATGGTTCTTACCTTGTATTTCAATCAATGTTCGTTGTCTGCTTTGTCAACACACTAGTTGACTCTAGTCCAGTTATTATCACTGCAGTTTGCGATGGAGAGACCAGGTTTTGCGGCGAGCACTAAAAAGTGAAATCCCACGGAACCCGAGCGTTCTAGCGTCTGCCGCTGTAAACATGATCTCATAACTTATGATTATTAAAACTGACATTGACAAAATAATACAATACTTAAAAAAAACACACACAGGTATATTTTAATGTTGAAATGTAACAATCTATTGTCATATATAGGCTTACTTACTTACTTAATCTTCGACCGGTATATTGTGCAATAAACGGGAGATGGGGACCCCCCCTCGATTATTGACGGGTATTTTGCACAGTGCTTATTACATTAGTTTTACTCAAACCATAGTTCTGTTCTGTCTACCACCTGTGTGTGTGTGTGTGTGTGTGTGTGTGTGTGTGTATGTGTGTGTGTGTGTGTGTGTGTGTGTGTGTGTGTGTGTGTGCGTGTGCGTGTGCGTGTCCGTGTCCGTGTGTCTGTAAGTAGGCTTAAGCTCCTCCCACTTTGACTTAAGCTCCTCCCACTTTGACTTAAGCTCCTCCCACTTTGATTTAAGCTCCTCCCACTTTGATTTAAGCTCCTCCCACTTTGACTTAAGCTCCGCCCACTTTGACTTAAGCTCCGCCCACTTTGACTTAAGCTCCTCCCACTTTGATTTAAGCTCCGCCCACTTTGACTTAAGCTCCTCCCACTTTGACTTAAGCTCCTCCCACTTTGACTTAAGCTCCTCCCACTTTGATTTAAGCTCCGCCCACTTTGACTTAAGCTCCTCCCACTTTGATTTAAGCTCCTCCCACTTTGATTTAAGCTCCTCCCACTTTGCTTTAAGCTCCTCCCACTTTGCTTTAAGCTCCTCCCACTTTGACTTAAGCTCCGCCCACTTTGACTTAAGCTCCTCCCACTTTGACTTAAGCTCCTCCCACTTTGATTTAAGCTCCTCCCACTTTGATTTAAGCTCCTCCCACTTTGATTTAAGCTCCTCCCACTTTGACTTAAGCTCCGCCCACTTTGATTTAAGCTCTGCCCACTTTGCCTTAAGCTCCTCCCACTTTGATTTAAGCTCCTCCCACTTTGATTTAAGCT
This sequence comes from Nansenia antarctica, assembly GCF_963989245.1. Lineage (NCBI taxonomy): Eukaryota > Metazoa > Chordata > Actinopteri > Argentiniformes > Microstomatidae > Nansenia > Nansenia antarctica. Next base: position 10,200,676 of record NC_137692.1, on the reverse strand, counting down.
CCGCCCACTTTGATTTAAGCTCCGCCCACTTTGATTTAAGCTCCGCCCACTTTGACCTAAACTCCTCCCACTTTGATTTAAGCTCCTCCCACTTTGATTTAAGCTCCGCCCACTTTGACTTAAGCTCCTCCCACTTTGACTTAAGCTCCGCCCACTTTGACTTAAGCTCCTCCCACTTTGATTTAAGCTCCTCCCACTTTGATTTAAGCTCCTCCCGCTTTGATTTAAGCTCCGCCCACTTTGACTTAAGCTCCTCCCACTTTGATTTAAGCTCCGCCCACTCTGACTTAAGCTCCTCCCACTTTGATTTAAGCTCCGCCCACTTTGACTTAAGCTCCTCCCACTTTGATTTAAGCTCCGCCCACTTTGACTTAAGCTCCTCCCACTTTGATTTAAGCTCCTCCCACTTTGATTTAAGCTCCTCCCACTTTGATTTAAGCTCCTCCCACTTTGATTTAAGCTCCGCCCACTTTGATTTAAGCTCCTCCCACTTTGATTTAAGCTCCGCCCACTTTTACACAGCTCATTAACATACAGCTCATTAGCATGAATCTCATTAGCATGAAGCTCATTAACATACAGCTCATTAACATACACACACAGCTAATTAACATACATCTCATTAACATACAGCTAATTAGCATGAAGCTCATTAACATACAGCTCATTAACATACACACACAGCTCATTAACATACATCTCATTAACATACAGCTCATTAGCATGAATCTCATTAGCATACAGCTCATTAACATACACACACAGCTAATTAACATACATCTCATTAACATACAGCTCATTAGCATGAAGCTCATTAACATACAGCTCATTAACATACACACACAGCTCATTAACATACATCTCATTAACATACAGCTCATTAGCATGAAGCTCATTAACATACAGCTCATTAACATACACACACAGCTCATTAACATACATCTCATTAACATACAGCTCATTAGCATGAAGCTCATTAACATACAGCTCATTAACATACACACACAGCTCATTAACATACAGCTCATTAACATACAGCTCATTAGCATGAATCTCATTAGCATGAATCTCATTAGCATGAAGCTCATTAACATACACACACAGCTAATTAACATACATCTCATTAACATACAGCTAATTAGCATGAAGCTCATTAACATACAGCTCATTAACATACACACACAGCTAATTAACATACATCTCATTAACATACAGCTAATTAGCATGAAGCTCATTAACATACAGCTCATTAACATACACACACAGCTCATTAACATACATCTCATTAACATACAGCTCATTAGCATGAAGCTCATTAACATACAGCTCATTAACATACACACAGCTCATTAACATACATCTCATTAACATACAGCTCATTAGCATGAAGCTCATTAACATACAGCTCATTAACATACACACACAGCTAATTAACATACAGCTCATTAACATACAGCTCATTAGCATGAAGCTCATTAACATACAGCTCATTAACATACACACACAGCTCATTAACATACAGCTCATTAACATACAGCTCATTAGCATGAATCTCATTAGCATGAATCTCATTAGCATACAGCTCATTAACATACACACAGCTAATTAACATACATCTCATTAACATACAGCTAATTAGCATGTTTATTTAGCATTAGCATTTTTGTTTTTTTGACAGATCTGTCGTCTGTAACTTCAGTTTAACATGACTTCCCGGGGTCGTAGAGACCCGGGGTTAGGCTTAAAATGACCGTGTAGACCTAAGGAACTTAAATATGAAAACCGCGTGTTTCTATCACATTCATAGCCAGAGTTATACGCCCCGTAGTGTGACTCTATTTCCCTATCTATTTTGGACTTCTTGTCGTCTGTAACTTCAGTTTAACATGACTTCCCGGGGTCGTAGAGGGCTGGGGTTAGAGTTATACGCCCCGT
>NC_137692.1:10141241-10191241 GCF_963989245.1 Nansenia antarctica | reverse complement strand
CATTAGCATGAAGCTCATTAACATACAGCTCATTAACATACACACACAGCTCATTAACATACAGCTCATTAACATACAGCTCATTAGCATGAATCTCATTAGCATGAATCTCATTAGCATACAGCTCATTAACATACACACAGCTAATTAACATACATCTCATTAACATACAGCTAATTAGCATGTTTATTTAGCATTAGCATTTTTTGTTTTTTTGACAGATCTGTCGTCTGTAACTTCAGTTTAACATGACTTCCCGGGGTCGTAGAGACCCGGGGTTAGGCTTAAATGACCGTGTAGACCTAAGGAACTTAAATATGAAAACCGCGTGTTTCTATCACATTCATAGCCAGAGTTATACGCCCCGTAGTGTGACTCTATTTCCCTATCTATTTTGGACTTCTTGTCGTCTGTAACTTCAGTTTAACATGACTTCCCGGGGTCGTAGAGGGCTGGGGTTAGGCTTAAAATGACCGTGTAGACCTAATGAACTTAAATATGAAAACCGCGTGTTTCTATCACATTCATAGCCAGAGTTATACGCCCCGTAGTGTGACTTTATACTCTATATTAGAGGGGACTTCTTCTTCTTCTTCTTCTTCTTCTTCTTCTTCTTCTTCTTCCTCTTCTTCTTCTTGTCCCAGGGCATAGAGATGTTTTGTCCCAGGGCATAGAGATGTTTTTTTGGCCATTAACGAAAATGCTCATCAGTACCATTTCTTCCGCCAGACCTGGGATTCGAACCCTGTACCTATGAATGAGTGGCGCACGAACGAACGCGCTGCGCCACGGAGGAACTGATAAATTCGACTGTTTAAAACTAGGATGTAGGACAACCACCTGGTTCATACCTCAGCAAATCTGAAGAGGAAAAGAGTGATCATTCTCAAGTTATGGGCTTTTTTGTCACCTTCCCCATATTCGGCCTGGTCTAATTTGGGTCTTTTTCAGGGATTGGGGTAGCTCTAAAGAACAACCAAAAAAACCTAATTTCCCCAAAAATAAAAGTTGACAACAATCAATTTCATTAATGGGAGACCCTAAAGATAAGAAAAATCATTGTTGTCATTTGTTCTACCTCGGGTAGGGGTATCTCAACATCTGAGGGCCCTTCCTGCTAGACTATACTGGCATGCATGTGAATATAAGCCAGCACAGCACACATCCAGTCAAGGAAGAACAGACACATATGTTTATCACACCCATGCAAATGTAGGCTTATTACCAGTGTGCGAAATCCGGGGGGGTCCAGGGGGGCTCGACCCCCCTGATTAACACCTGAGACCCCCTGAAAGCCTCAACAGCAATATTTGAGGGGGGTCTCCAAAATTATTCTTTTTTAAATTATAATATTGATTTGTCACTTGCAATGGTCACTACAATGTTTTTAAGCTTTGGCTTGCATCCATGACATATTGTATAGCATTATGTGAAAGATCCTGTCATAACATCGAAGTGAAATGGTTCTTACCTTGTATTTCAATCAATGTTCGTTGTCTGCTTTGTCAACACACTTGTTGACTCTAGTCCAGTTATTATCACTGCAGTTTGCGATGGAGAGACCAGGTTTTGCGGCGAGCACTAAAAAGTGAAATCCCACGGAACCCGAGCGTTCTACGCGTCTGCCGCTGTAAACATGATCTCATAACTTATGATTATTAAAACTGACATTGACAAAATAATACAATACTTAAAAAAACACACACAGGTATATTTTAATGTTGAAATGTAACAAACTATTGTCATATATAGGCTTACTTACTTACTTAACCCTCCGGTTGTGTTCCCGGCGGCTCTTATAGTAGACGCTGCTGTTCTGGTGTTAAGTGATCAGACTGTGATGATGCCCCTGTCTAATTTGAAAGCAATTGGCCCTTTATTATTATTATTATTATTATTATTATTATTATTATTATTAGCTTTTCTATGTTTTTTTTTAATGTATTTTTTTAAATATACTGTATATATGAATGGTGTAACTAAAATATGTGTTTGTTTTACCATTATACAGAAGTAGGCTTACGCTATAAACACAGATGTGAGGTCAGTTGATATGAACACAGATGTCAGGTCAGTTGATAATAGCTTCTACAGGGATACACAGTAAGTTAGGCAGGCTTCGTAGTGGTGAGGAAAGTTACACAATTTGAAGCCAAGTTACACACTTTTGGTGAATTTTCATCACAAGGAAGATATTGCTGTGGGTTCTGAATCTGGGGCGTCTGTGTCTCAGGAGGTAGAGTCGCCGTTAAGGGCAGAGGCAATAGAAATCACTTTTAGTCTTTTCTAACAGACCAGTTCTTTTGTATCTGAACAGGCACCAACATTAGGCTGTATCTTTTGACTTTTCAAGCTCTTTCGTTGAGGTAGAACCGTCCTCTTAGAGGTGGAACCTTTCTGTAATGTAAGAAAAAACTGGGAAAAGCAGGGAAGTTGGACGGATGCCGGTGGTATTCCGCCCTGCAGCTGTGCTGCAACTGCGTACAGTTATTGCTGTAGAACTTGTTACCTTTCAGAAGGACGCAACAAGGTGACCTCACTGACAACTTACTGTAAGGAGGTGGACTCCTACAGGTACCTGGGAGTACAAATTAATAACAAACTGGACTGGACTGACAACACCGAGGCTCTTCTCAGGAAAGGGCAGAGCAGACTGTTTTTCCTGAGAAGGCTGAGGTCTTTCGGTGTCTGCAACAAGCTGCTGCGAATGTTTTATCAGTCGGTGGTTGCCAGCGTTCTGTTCTTCGCCGTGGCCTGCTGGGGTGGAAACATCTGTGCCAGGGATGCTGCGAAGCTAAACAAACTGGTGAAGAAGGCCAGCTCTGTGGTGGGGACCGGGCTGGACAGCCTAGAGGTGGTGGCAGAACAGAGGATGGGGAAAAAACTGGCGGCCATGCTGGCCAATCCCTCCCACCCGATGTACTGCGAGCTGGCGGGGATGAGGAGCAAGTTCAGCCACAGATTTGTTCTCCCCCGTCAAAGTACAAAAATATTTGGACAGTCCTTTGTTCCAGCTGCACTCCGACTCTACAACCAGGCCCTGCAGGGTGGGGGAGACCTGGAGCTGGAACTTTGGAACTTGGAACTTTTTACTTATTGAGCCTGCACTGTTTTTATGTATTTTATTGAATGTTTTCTGTCTGCCCTAACTAAGCTGTTTGACAACAAAATTTCCCCATTGGGGACAATAAAGGTTTTCAATCAATTCAATAAATTGAGTACGCCTACAGGTGAATGATTGTAGATAATCATGATGAGACTCGTCATGCCGAGGGCTCTTGTGTGCAGCGCTGGTTCAGCCCGTGGATCAGTATAAGGTATTTATCTTGCTAGTTTAGACACCGTGTAACCTGGGTATCTTAACCTCCGGTTGTGTTCCCGGTCAAATCTGACCGAGAGCAACTTTCATCAATCATAAATATTGTGTTTTACATTTGATTGCCTCAAGGCCTTATGATATCCTCCACACTAGGCATTTGAACATATACAATTGCTGACTAACCACTGGCATTGAATTTTGTGGTTTTAGTCAACTTTGTAACATCGGTGGTGTTCCCGGTCAAAAATGACCGCCATAGGAAATTAATGGATAACACAAGTTGTAACAAGCTACAACATTCCAGGATGTATCAGACCTGTTCAATTACCTCATATATAAAGTTTGACACATTTCAAACTAAACAATTAGGTGTTTGTTATGGGAACCCTTCTCTTTCCCGTGCTTATTTGCCCATCCGAACCAGACCTTCCAGATTAAACATTGTTTAGTCTGGAAGGTGTGGTTCACCTGGGGTGAAAGAGAAGGGTTCCCATAACTCTGGAAGGTATGGTTCTGATGGACACATAAGCACGGGAAAGAGAAGGGTTCCCATAACAAACACTGAAATGTATCAAACGAAACAGGTGTTTGTTATGGGAACCCTTCTCTTTCCCGTGCTTATACAGTATGCCCATCCCCCCACGTGAACCACACCTTCCAGACTAAACTGTCACAGACCCCCTATATAAAGCTTTATTTGTGCTTTGCTCTGAATTCACTATGTGAACACAATGAGTAAGCGGCTGTCTAAGCGATTATCTGTCAGAGAGGCTCTCGACCGAATTTTTGAACCAGATGAAGAGGAGATTGAAGTTGAACCAGAGATAGAGGAGGATGTCTCAGAATTGGAAGACAACACCGATCCTGACTTCGATCCAGAATGTTATGAGACAGACGGCGAGGAAGAGGCCCCTGAGGAAGAGGCCCCTGTGGAAGAGGCCCTTGAGGAAGAGGCACCTGAAGAACAGGCACCTGAGGTGACATTCCAGTCCAAGGGTGGCAACTTGCTCTGGTATTCATCCTCCCAGGATAGAGCAAGCAGATCGAGAGTGGAAAACATCATAAGGATGACACCAGGACCAACGCGGTATGCTACATCTCGTGTGGATGACATCAAGTCCAGCTTCCAACTGTTTTTACCTGAGTCCATTGAGGAAATTGTACTGGACATGACAAACCTGGAGGGGAGGCGTGTGTTTGGGGACACATGGAGAGCACTGGACCAGGTAGTCCTTCAAGCCTACATAGGTCTGTTGATTTTAGCAGGAGTATATCGGTCAAACAATGAGGCTACAAAGAGTCTGTGGGATGCGGAGTGCGGGAGGCCTATATTCCGGTCCACTATGTCATTACAGCAGTTTCATGTCCTGTCGAGAGTTATCCGATTTGATAACAGAGATACAAGACCTGCCCGCTGGCGAAATGACAAACTGGCTGCCATCAGGAACGTTTGGGACAGGTGGGTGGAGCGCCTACCACTGATGTACAATCCAGGCCCTGAGGTGACAGTTGACGAGCGCCTGGTCCGTTTCAGAGGTCGCTGTCCCTTCAAGCAGTACATCCCAAGCAAACCAGGCAAGTATGGAATCAAGATCTGGGCAGCATGTGATGCCAGGAGCAGCTATGCCTGGAATATGCAGGTCTACAAGGGAAAACCTGTTGATGGAAGGCCAGAAAAAACCCAGAGCATGCGTGTTGTGCTGGACATGACAGCCGGTCTCAAGGGGCATAATATCACATGTGATAACTTTTTCACCTCATATGCGCTTGGTCAGGAGCTGTTGAAACGCAAGCTCACCATGGTGGGGACAGTGAGGAAGAACAAGCCTGAACTTCCCCCTGCGCTGGTGTCAACCAGAGGGAGAGAGATACTCTCATCAAATTTTGCACAGTATATGTTGAGATGTTGAAGAACTGATCCAATGTGTTGTTAGGCAGAGATATATAGAGTTTCAGGGAGTAACTGGCCTTCTTATTTGAAATTCTCAAAAACGGAAATGAAATATTCAATTTCTACTGTGTATTTAGTCACATTACAGTAATTTGGTCATATCTATGTTCATTTTTTAACATCTCACAGGTCTCAGCTTTCACCAGGTACCAAATTTAGCAAATTTGACCATGTAGTTTTGGAGATATAAAGCAGTTAATCAGACCGGTCTAATTAGACCGGGAACACCAAGGATGGGGGGGCAAACATGAACACAACCCGAGGGTTAATCTTCGACCGGTATATTGTGCAATAAACGGGAGATGGGGACCCCCCCTCGATTATTGACGGGTATTTTGCACAGTGCTTATTACATTAGTTTTACTCAAACCATAGTTCTGTTCTGTCTACCACCTGTGTGTGTGTGTGTGTGTGTGTGTGTGTGTGTGTGTGTGTGTGTGTGTGCGTGTGCGTGTCCGTGTGTCTGTAAGTAGGCTACAATAGCCTATGTGTGTCTGATTGATGATAAGGGCATGATATCCAGGCGCAATGAGATGGACAAATCTTCCGCGATTACAGACACTTTTGTTCCTAACCTGATTGCTTGTCAGAGGCCAGGAGACATCATCAACATGTGTTTTCAAATGTGGTCTGCATGGTGGAGCATGAGAGCAGACAGATGTGTCCATGGACTTTACTGACTCATTTGCATAGTGGTGGAGAGCCACTGAAAGAAGAAGCAATGTTTTGTCCATTTTTACTTTAGCAAATAGACCTTCTTGAAAATATGTATATTTATATGTAGCCTATACATATATTATTGTATAAATACATTATTACAAACACAAACTGAAAGAGCTTAGACTTCGGTATATATGTTCGCTCCTACAGTGTCCCCAAAAATTCCTCCAGCTTAAGGTTGGGGATGTAGCTCAGTGGTAGAGCGCATGCTTCGCATGTATGATGTCCAGGGTTCAATCCCCTGCATCTCCAAGACTGTCTTAGATGACGCCTTCATTTTGGGCACAGGCCGATACTGTTTCTGTGTCCGACACTGTGCCTCTAAGTTGGAAATGTGAAGCCCTGGCCGGGAATCGAAACCCGGGCCGCGGCGGTGAGAGCGCCGAATCCTAACCACTAGACCACCAGGGACTGCTTTGCAGGTCTTGTCTTTGATGTGGTGTCCTCAAGGTTGTGGATGCAACTCAGTGGCTGAGCTATTTGATAACAGAGTCTGCCGAGTTTCTTGTCAATGGACTCTCGCTGTTGTTCTAGCATTTTCCTCTTCTCTTCCAATGTTTGGTTCTTTTTCTTGCTCCCTCTATCCCCCAAGATATTCACTTGATTCGATGAGCTGGTTACGTGTCTGGCAGGAGAAAAAAATGTATAACCAAGGGAAAGAGCAGAGGAAAGACATGGGTTTGAAACCGCAGGCATGGGCCCCACAGGAAAAAGAAACACAACTTGGATTGTCCGGGACTCAAACCTGGCTCAACTGGTTGGAAGGCAGCTATGCTCACCACTATAGCTCCAATGCTCAGACCATGCGGGACCACTGCAATGGTATGACCATCCAGGACTCACCCCTTGAAAATGTCGCAGGTTCCTTGTTGCCACTTTTATTTCATGAACTGGATTACTCAGGAAAAAAAGTGAAGGGGCTGCAAAAACCTTACAACGATGCACACAGAGTGGAGGGAAGCTCGCTGCTTTTCAGGGCTCGTTGGTCTAGGGGTATGATTCTCGCTTCGGGTGCGAGAGGTCCCGGGTCCAAATCCCGGACGAGCCCCTTTTACCAGCTGGGACCACCAAATGGAAGTGATTTGGCTCAGTGTTTCAACGCATGCTGTCCCCAGATCAGGTCAAAAAGCTGTTCATCACGTCCTGGTTTGAAGGATCTGGTGGGAAGAGCCACTGGCTGACCTGATCTGGCCGAATCCATCCTCGTCTTTGATGACTTTCTACTAGGGGAAAAGCACAAACTGAAAGAGCTTAGACTTCGGTATATGTTGGCTCCTACAGTGTCCAAAAAAATCCCTCCAGCTTAAGGTTGGGGATGTAGCTCAGTGGTAGAGCGCATGCTTTGCATGTATGATGTCCAGGGTTCAATCCCCTGCATCTCCTAGACTGTCTTAGATGACGCCTTAATTTTGGGCACAGGCCGATACTGTTTCTGTGTCCGACACTGTGCCTCTAAGTTGGAAATGTGAAGGACTGGCAGGTCTCTTGATAGCTCAGTTGGTAGAGCGGAGGACTGTAGGTTCAACACCAGCTATCCTTAGGTCTTTGGTTCATATCCGGCTCGAAGGAGGAGTATTTTTTTTTCTTCTCCACTACTTTTAACAAGGTCTTGTGCAAGGCATGGCTGGCCCAGGGTTGTAATCTCGACATAAATGTGTCCCTGACCGGGAATCGAACCCGGGCCGCGGCAGTGAGAGCGCCGAATCCTAACCACTAGACCACCAGGGACTGCTTTCCAGGTCTTGTCTTTGATGTGGTGTCCTCAAGGTTGTGGATGCAGCTCAGTGGCTGAGCTATTTGATAACAGAGTCTGCCGAGTTTCTTGTCAATGGACTCTCGCTGTTGTTCTAGCATTTTCCTCTTCTCTTCCAATTTTTGGTTCTTTTTCTTGCTCCCTCTAACCCCCAAGATATTCACTTGCTTCGATGAGCTGGTTACGTGTCTGGCAGGAGAAAAATGTTTATAACCAAGGGAAAGAGCAGAGGAAAGACATGGGTTTGAAACCGCAGGCATGGGCCCCACAGGAAAAAGAAACACAACTTGGATTGTCCGGGACTCAAACCTGGCTCAACTGGTTGGAAGGCAGCTATGCTCACCACTATAGCTCCAATGCTCAGACCATGCGGGACCACTGCAATGGTATGACCATACAGGACTCACCCCTTGAAAATGTCGCAGGTTCCTTGTTGCCACTTTTATTTCATGAACTGGATTACTCAGGAAAAAAAGTGAAGGGGCTGCAAAAACCTTACAACGATGCACACAGAGTGGAGGGAAGCTCGCTGCTTTTCAGGGCTCGTTGGTCTAGGGGTATGATTCTCGCTTCGGGTGCGAGAGGTCCCGGGTCCAAATCCCGGACGAGCCCCTTTTACCAGCTGGGACCACCAAATGGAAGTGATTTGGCTCAGTGTTTCAACGCATGCTGTCCCCAGATCAGGTCAAAAAGCTGTTCATCACGTCCTGGTTTGAAGGATCTGGTGGGAAGAGCCACTGGCTGACCTGATCTGGCCGAATCCATCCTCGTCTTTGATTACTTTCTACTAGGGGGAAAGCACAAACTGAAAGAGCTTAGACTTCGGTATATATGTTGGCTCCTACAGTGTCCCAAAAAATCCCTCCAGCTTAAGGTTGGGGATGTAGCTCAGTGGGAGAGCGCATGCTTTGCATGTATGATGTCCAGGGTTCAATCCCCTGCATCTCCAAGACTGTCTTAGATGACGCCTTCATTTTGGGCACAGGCCGATACTGTTTCTGTGTCCGACACTGTGCCTCTAAGTTGGAAATGTGAAGCCCTGGCAGGTCTCTTGTCAGCTTTCGATAGCTCAGTTGGTAGAGCGGAGGACTGTAGGTTCAACACCAGCTATCCTTAGGTCTTTGGTTCAAATCCGGCTCGAAGGAGGAGTAATTTGTTTTCTTCTCCACTACTTTTAACAAGGTCTTGTGCAAGGCATGGCTGGCCCAGGGTTGTAATCTCGACATAAATGTGTTCCCTGACCGGGAATCGAACCCGGGCCGCGGCGGTGAGAGCGCCGAATCCTAACCACTAGACCACCAGGGACTGCTTGCAGGTCTTGTCTTTGATGTGGTGTCCTCAAGGTTGTGGATGCAGCTCAGTGGCTGAGCTATTTGATAACAGAGTCTGCCGAGTTTCTTGTCAATGGACTCTCGCTGTTGTTCTAGCATTTTCCTCTTCTCTTCCAATTTTTGGTTCTTTTTCTTGCTCCCTCAATCCCCCATGATAATCACTTGCTTCGATGAGCTGGTTACGTGTCTGGCAGGAGAAAAATGTTTATAACCAAGGGAAAGAGCAGAGGAAAGACATGGGTTTGAAACCGCAGGCATGGGCCCCACAGGAAAAAGAAACACAACTTGGATTGTCCGGGACTCAAACCTGGCTCAACTGGTTGGAAGGCAGCTATGCTCACCACTATAGCTCCAATGCTCAGACCTTGCGGGACCACTGCAATGGTATGACCATCCAGGACTCACCCCTTGAAAATGTCGCAGGTTCCTTGTTGCCACTTTTATTTCATGAACTGGATTACTCAGGATAAAAAGTTAAGGGGCTGCAAAAACCTTACAACGATGCACACAGAGTGGAGGGAAGCTCGCTGCTTTTCAGGGCTCGTTGGTCTAGGGATATGATTCTGGCTTAGGGTGCGAGAGGTCCCGGGTCCAAATCCCGGACGAGCCCCTTTTACCAGCTGGGACCACCAAATGGAAGTGCTTTGGCTCAGCGTTTCAACGCATGCTGTCCCCAGATCAGGTCAAAAAGCTGTTCATCACGTCCTGGTTTGAAGGATCTGGTGGGAAGAGCCACTGGTTGACCTGATCTGGCCGAATCCATCCTCGTCTTTGATGACTTTCTACTACGGGGAAAGCACAAACTGAAAGAGCTTAGACTTCGGTATATATGTTGGCTCCTACAGTGTCCCAAAAAATCCCTCCAGCGTAAGGTTGGGGATGTAGCTCAGTGGTAGAGCGCATGCTTTGCATGTATGATGTCCAGGGTTCAATCCCCTGCATCTCCAAGACTGTCTTAGATGACGCCTTCATTTTGGGCACAGGCCGATACTGTTTCTGTGTCCGACACTGTGCCTCTAAGTTGGAAATGTGAAGCCCTGGCAGGTCTCTTGTCAGCTTTCGATAGCTCAGTTGGTAGAGCGGAGGACTGTAGGTTCAACACCAGCTATCCTTTGGTCTTTGGTTCAAATCCGTCTCGAAGGAGGAGTAATTATTTTTCTTCTCCACTACTTTTAACAAGGTCTTGTGCAAGGCATGGCTGGCCCAGGGTTGTAATCTCGACATAAATGTGTTCCCTGACCGGGAATCGAACCCGGGCCGCGGCGGTGAGAGCGCCGAATCCTAACCACTAGACCACCAGGGACTGCTTTGCAGGTCTTGTCTTTGATGTGGTGTCCTCAAGGTTGTGGATGCAGCTCAGTGGCTGAGCTATTTGATAACAGAGTCTGCCGAGTTTCTTGTCAATGGACTCTCGCTGTTGTTCTAGCATTTTCCTCTTCACTTCCAATTTTTGGTTCTTTTTCTTGCTCCCTCTATCCCCCAAGATATTCACTTGCTTCGATGAGCTGGTTACCTGTCTGGCAGGAGAAAAATGTTTATAACCAAGGGAAAGAGCAGAGGAAAGACATGGGTTTGAAACCGCAGGCATGGGCCCCACAGGAAAAAGAAACACAACTTGGATTGTCCGGGACTCAAACCTGGCTCAACTGGTTGGAAGGCAGCTATGCTCACCACTATAGCTCCAATGCTCAGACCATGCGGGACCACTGCAATGGTATGACCATCCAGGACTCACCCCTTGAAAATGTCGCAGGTTCCTTGTTGCCACTTTTATTTCATGAACTGGATTACTCAGGAAAAAAAGTGAAGGGGCTGCAAAAACCTTACAACGATGCACACAGAGTGGAGGGAAGCTCGCTGCTTTTCAGGGCTCGTTGGTCTAGGGCGTTCAGACAACATCGGGGGGCGCTGGAACAGATATTTTAAAAAGGGGGGCGTTGAGGTGTTCTTGGGGGGCGTTCGCGCATTAAGTATTTTTCTCATGAAAAACAGCTGTCAGCAGTGTTATTACGGGTACGTTCGTAAATGCACGAACGGTCATTTCGCTCCGACAAACCGTCTTTTCAGTCAGAGCACCCATCTCTGAGTGCTCCCAGAGCGCAGTGTTCTGAACTTGGCCGGGCTCTGTGATGCAGACACACGTAGCGCAGCGCCCACATTTTTTTTAAAGTGAGAGTGTCAACAAGAAGATGAAGCTAAAAACTCAGCTAGCAAAGGCAGAGCTTTTGATAGTTTCTAATGTGTCTGGGTAAGCTGCATTGTAGAAGAATCTTGACAGTTCATGTACAGTGCAGAAATTGCAATACTATGCTAGTCTACGATAGAAAGAACCCCGGTTCATCCCATCTGTAATGTCATGTTTCAACCCTTGCCATCCTTTTCTTGCATAGCACCCGCAAATGAACACGGATAGGAGTGGAATAGGCTATATAACTGTAAATAGTTGATTGTCTTTGGATTTAGCCAGTTGGCGAAGATTTATGAGGAATAGGCTATTTACTTTGTGTTGCTCATCTAACAGCGATAAGGTGTTGTTTAATTTACGGTCTTGTTTAATTTCTATGAGTGTTTTCCTTGTAGGCTATGCTTGAGTGACATGTGTTTCAATTTGTACGCTCATTGTAATTGTTGGTTATAAGCGAGAGAGAATATTTCTTATGTTAGTTTTGATACTGAGTCCATGTCCCCGCCGGTGACATAAGCCTGTCGTGCCAAATACTCCCTCCCCGCGTATACACACTACCCTCTGCGCTTATGCGTTCGCTTCCTTTCAATACAGCTTATTTAATTTAGTTAAAATGAGTGCTAATACCATACCACCATACCAGAACATCACAGCAGGAACAACCTATCTCAAAAAAGCGATCGTATTGTAATAAACCAGTCCGGAAAGTTCTCTGTCGCTTACCAATAATCTAACCTGGAGAAATCAGCTACGAATGTCCCTTCCCCTCGCAGGTTCATTACAGTATATTACATAAATGTATTAATGTTAAGTGTTGTTGTGGATGTTATCCCTAGTGCCATTCTGAGGTTAGCATTGCGATGTGTTCGTCTTAACGTTTACAAACTAAAATATACGATCGCTTTTTAGTGATATGTTGCTCCTCATGTGATGCCCTGGAAACGAACACATAAGCACTCCGAACAGCTGTCAATGTCTTTTGTTGCTATAGGAAACCACTACTCTGTCTGCTTGCGATTGATCAGCTGTCAGCAGTGTTATTACAGGTACGTTCGTAAATGCACGAACGGTCAGTTCGCTCGGGCACCCCGTGTTTTCAGTCAGAGCACCCATCTCTGAGCGGTCCCAGAGCACAGTGCTCTGAACTTTGGAACTTTGTTAACAAAGTCTAATCAAAAATTAATAAATATTAGCATCATAAAACAGTCTGTTTGTATTCTCTGATGTTGTCTGAGTTTGTTTAACACTCATAAACAGCATTTATATTCACATTCACATGGCTTTTCTGCTCTCTGGTAAACTAATGATAATGATATTCCAACTGCCCAGTTAAATCAAATGTATTATTTGGCATTCAGTGACATGCTTTTTAAATGATATAACACAGAGTATTAGTCAACATTAATATTCAGGGAAGAAAAAAAGCCAACTTTTTTTGATGGGGGGGCGGTAAGAGACCTGGATAATGGACAGGGGGGCCCTGGCCCAAAAAAGGTTGAGAACCACTGGTGTAGATGCACAGTGCCTGAACATGACAGAGGGTGTTCAGGCACCTCTGTTCTTCTGTGTGGAAGGGAGGTGGATGGAACGTTCAGTGGCTTAACTGCTGTAGGCCATGATAATGACCTTGGAAACTAATGCAACGTTAGGCCACAATGCATCGCCAGGAGAGCTCCTGCATGTCACTTACGCACTTAGCCATGGCCAGTGCAAGTGTAGTATATTTTACTTGGGACAGACACACATACCATGAAGGGCCTGTAAGGGCATGTCCTCTAACAAATGGGGGTTTTATGACAACCAGATGACCAGACGCACACACACACACACACACACACACACCCTTTTTTCTCAAAACACCCAGATGACCAGAGACACACACACACACACACACATTGACCATCTCCATATTAGGGCAAAGGACGGGGAAAAAGGCCATCATTGGCTAAAGAAGGTTAGGAACAAGCTTGACCATACTGTTTTTTGGTTAGCCCAGGGGTGAAGGTATTTACATAGGAAAAGGGTATAAAATCCTCTGGGCAGCCACTGCCCATTCTCTTGCTTCCTGCGACCCCCGCCCAGATGACCTGCCAGACCTTGAGAAGAACATGCTGTGTGAACTGCCTTTTTGAATAAATAGTCTTAACTCTGCTCAAGAACTATTCCTAATTTTTGGCAGCCAACAGAGAACTCAATACACAACACAAGCAACATGGCAGACTTGTAGGATAGTATCGACATGTCCACCACCTCCAAGGATTCTAACCATACACTGGTGAGAAGCTCCAGAACCCAAGGACCAGTCCCAAGAAGGAATATGCTGTCTGGAAACAGGACGGAGCCGGCTCACTCCTTTTATGAAGCTACAAGCAGACATGGCAAACCGAGATAGCCACAAAGTAGACTTGAACAGTAGAGAAAGTGTTGCCCTGATACAGATGGTTTGGCAGGAGCAAGAGGACTGCGGGGATATGGTACTGATAAGGTACCAACTCGCTGCGCTCGCACCACACCTCAAATTGCCTCCACTTTAGATCATATAGGCCTCTTGTGGAAGGGGCGCTGGTGCTCTGGAGTGTAGCAATCTCAAGGGAAGGCCCACCAAGCTTAGATTGGACCTCTCATGGGCCAAACTCAGAGATCTATGAGCTTGGGGCAAGGGTGGAATAACTGGCCCTATGCCTGGGACAATAAGTCCCAGCACAGGGGGAGGCACCATGGGAGTGTAGAAAGAAGCTGTGTTCTCTCCACTCCCCATGTTTGTTACTCTGAGAGACAGCCGCACACTGCTTCACATCAGCACTGTCCTGGCCAGAGCCCGTAGCTGTCGGGAGTGGATTCACCCTTGGTGGTTGATGCACCCCACTGTGGACATGTCCCTAGGACATCGATACACGTTGTGCTTCAGTCTCAACCAGAGTACTTCTTACAGAGCGTCCATCGTGTACGCCCCCCTCATCCCTGAAGTGATGCAACTGTCATCACAACTTTGAGTCAGTCAGGCTAATTGACATTGTGTTGTACATGCAGTTAGCTGTAGTGGTGATAAGCAACTGGAACCCAAATAAGAATGTGAGAATAATTTGAGTGAATAGTTTGGCACGGAGATAAACGAATAACACAAGGCAAACTGTGTAGTCGCAATGTGACACAGGAACCTCTGAGGCCACACGCTAGCAAACTTTCTCGTGTTGGGGATGAGCCGAACAAAAGATTTCACTTGATAGAGTGAAGCTTTTAGGCGACTTCTAATGAACCAAATATAACGCTCTGTGGAAAGTAAACATCTGCTCAAGGAGTACCGTCCTGTGAAAATGTTACGCTAAGTCTGATCGTGTCTGGTGAAGAAATGCTCACAGCTGGAGGAAGCGAGTAGGGAGGTCAGAATGACGGTATAGCGACTGTTTATACAGTGCCCTCCAAGTATTGGGATAGTGAAGCATAGTTTTCTTCTTTTGGCTTTGTGCTCCAAAAATGTGGATTTGAAATCAAACAATGACTTTGAGGTAAAGTATCTATATGGAAGTATAGATGATCTATCTCTAAGATGTTAGATGTTGCAGCCAGGCCACCAAGTCGTCAGCCAAGTCGTGACAGCAGCTGGTGTTTTGGGGAACAAGTAGGCCATGTTCATGTTTCAGTTTTTTACAGAGTATGAAAGTACAGATTGTAAGCTTTCAAATGATGTGCCATTCATTAACATCTGCAAATATTTGAAGAAGATATGCATCTGTGAATGTTGGTACACCTGAAATCACTCAGCAGAGAAAAGGTGACTCAGAGAGGTAACAATAGCTGGTTAACCCCGCCCCCAATCACTCCCTCACTAGACTGACAGATGTCACTATCTATCAGTGGTAGTCCCTGGGTCAGATAGGCCTTTCAAAGAGAATAAATGTGTAGAAAAAAATAAGTAATTTGCTGATGTCTTGTACTGGAAATGTGCAGTGTTCAGTAGTCAAAGTCCAGCCTTATAGTTCAGTTTCAAGTTGTATTTGCCATGCAACAAGTACAGTACACAGTACAGTATACACATGTATTCATCTAACCATCTAGCCATTGCCCAACAGTTTTTCTTATTCAACAAAATATTTCCAGAGAGTGTGGTGTTTTGAATGAGCACTCTGTGTTCTATTGAGTTAGGCTGTTTATGATGCTTGATGGACCCACTGTGTCTTTCTCCTGCAACTACAAATGTACCGTCTTGTTCTGAGCTGCTGTGGAACTTTTTGGGAGTCCTTTCACAAATGTTTCATGTCAAATCTTGCTCTCATACACTGACGTCTGAAAACCAAAATGCAGGTTGCTGCAGTAGGAACAGAGTCGTGGTGCTCCAAGGTACTACTACATAATGTGCAACTGTCTAGAGATATTTCTTATTGAACTTTTGCAATATATACAGTATATATATTTGATACATTATTGAACTACCGTTAACATTTCATGAACATCAAACAACATTCAAGTCAGAGCTGCTGGTTCAGTTTCACGTTTTATTTGCCATGCTACAACTACAGTACACAGTACAGTATACGCACTTACGCAGGTAAACATGCAAGGTCTGTAAATTGACTATCGATAGCTAATAAATTATGACACGGTTCAAAATGCTGTATCTAGCCATTGCCCAAATGTTCTTCTTATTCGACACAAATATTTCCAGAGAGTTTGGTGTATTTGAATGAGCACTCTGTGTTCTATTGAGTTAGGCTGTTTATGATGCTCGTTGGTGCAAAAGGAAGGTCCAAACCTTTATCTCCCTCTTTCTAACCCTAACCTGCTACAAGTTCAAAGTCATTGTAAAAGTCATTGTCAATGAAAGGAGAACAACTGGACTGTGTCAGTTAGTATCAGGCAATCAAGTCGTTGGTTGTCTATCCTGCCTATCAATAGCCAGGCAACCCGCTGGTCATGTTTATCAATAGCCAGGCCATCAAGTCGTCAGCCAAGTCGTTGGTCATGGCTTTGTCAGTCGATGTCAGTAGCAGAGAGTTGTCATATGACTGACTAGCAGACCTCTTTCTTATCCTAATGCCTGTAGATACTAAAGCCTTATTTCCTTACAAGCTCCAAATCTGGATTCATAATTCAAACTTTGTGATCCACATCTGAACCATGTGAATCTGAATACAGTTAGGTCCGGAAGTATTTGGACAGTGACACCATTTCCATAATTTTGGCTCTGTATGCCACCACAGTGGATTTGAAATGAAACAATTGAGATGTAATTGAAGTGCAGACTTTCAGCTTTAATTCAAGCGGTTGAACAAAAATATTGTATGAAACGTTTAGGAATTGCAACCATTTTTATACACAGTCCCCTATTTTCAGGAGCTCAAAAGTAATTGGACAAATTAACATAATCATAAATAAAATGTTCATTTTTAATACTTTGTCGAGAATCCTTTGCAGGCAATGACTGCCTGAAGTCTGGAACACATGGACATCACCAGATGCTGGGTTTCCTCCTTTGTGATGCTTTGCCAGGTCTTTACTGCAGCAGTCTTCAGTTGTTGTCTGTTTGTGCGTCTTTGTGCCTTTAGTTTTGTCTTCAGCAAGTGAAATGCAATCCCTTATTTGCCTTAAAAATACTCCTGGGTTGCTTACGCAGTATGTTTTAGGTCATTGTCCATCTGTATTGTGAAGCACCATCCAATCAACTTTGCTGAATTTGTCTGAATCTGAGCA
Organism: Nansenia antarctica; assembly: GCF_963989245.1. Taxonomy (NCBI): domain Eukaryota; kingdom Metazoa; phylum Chordata; class Actinopteri; order Argentiniformes; family Microstomatidae; genus Nansenia; species Nansenia antarctica. Next base: position 10,174,294 of record NC_137692.1, on the reverse strand, counting down.
GACAGAATATCCCTAAACACTTCAGAATTCATCTGTCTGCGTCTGTCTTCTGTCACATCATCAATAAACACTAGTGACCCAGTGCCATTGGAAGCCATGCATGCCCATGTCATCACACTGCCTCCACGTTTTTTTTTAGTTTTTTTTTTACAGATGATGGAATGCGTCGGATCATGAGCCGTTCCAAGCCTTCTCCATACTTTTTTCTTCCCATCAGTCTGGTACAGGTTGATCTTAGTTTCATCTGTCCAAAGAATGCTGTTCCAGAACAGGGCTGGCTTTTTTAGATGTTTTTTTGTCAAAGTCTGATCTGACCTTCCTATTCTTGAGGCTTATGAATGGCTTGCACCTTGTGGTGAACCCTCTGTATTTGCGTGTGTGAAGTCCTTCTTTTATGGTACCCTTGGATAATGATATGCCTACCTCCTGGAGACTGTTCTTCACTTGGCTGGATGTTGTGAAGGGGTTTTTCTTTACCATGTAAAGGATCCTGTGATCATCCACCACTATTGTCTTCCATGGACGTCCAGACCTTTTTGTGGTGCCGAGCTCACCAGTGCGTTATTTTTTTCTCAGAATGTACCAAACAGTTAATTTGGCCACTCCTAATGTTCCCACTATCTCTCTGATGGATTTTGTTTTAGTTTTTGCAGCCTAAGGATGTCCTTTTTCACTTGCATTGAGAGCTCCGTTGACTGCATGTTGTGCGTATACAGCAACAGCTTCCAAATGCAAATGCCACACTGGGAATCAACTCAGACCTTTTACCTGCTTAATTGATAAATAAATAATGAAGGAATAGCCCACTCTGGCCCATGAAACAGCTTTTGAGTCAATTGTCCAATTACTTTTGGTCCCTTGAAAAAGAGGGAGCTACATATTAAAGAGCTGTAATTCCTAAACCCTTTCTTCAATTTGGATGTGAATACCCTTACCCTAAAGCTGAGAGTCTGCACTTTAAGCCCATATTCATTATATAACTGTAACTTGAAGATGTTTTGGTAAACAGTTAAAATAACACAAATCCTGTCTGTGTCCAAATATATATGGACCTAACTGTACATTGCACCTTTCAGACTCATCTTGTTAGTGGAAGTATCACAGAGGTCAATCACTGTGTCCTTGAAGCAGAACACACTTTAATGTCTGTGTGTATCCCTATATCTCCCAATAGAGCCCACTGGAAATGCTTTTTGGAGCATAAATCACTCACTCGCTTAGCCGTAGTCAAGGCGAGGAGTAGACTCGTCTTGAGAGACAATAAACGCAACGACACAGTGTCAATGGGTTCGAATGGGGGCACGCACAGCGCCTCTAGCACAATCGATAGGTCCCATTTTGGCATTAGTGTCCTATGAGGGCGTCTAAGCCTACACACTCCAGTCAAAAAACGCTTAACCAGCGAATGACTGAACAGTGTCGTTGTCGCAAAACCCTCATGGCAAGCTGAGATGGCAGCCGCGTAAACTTTAATAGTTCCCGCCGCCTGAGTGATTTCAGTGTAAGTTTACAGGACTATAATTCAGTATTTATTTAGGTAAATAGTTGTCTGACTATTTGGTGATGTAGGACAACCACCTGGTTCAATACCTCAGCAAATCTGAAGAGGAAAAGAGTGATCATTCTCAAGTTATGGGCTTTTTTGTCACCTTCCCCATATTCGGCCTGGTCTAATTTGGGTCTTTTTCAGGGATTGGGGTAGCTCTAAAGAACAACCAAAAAAACCTAATTTCCCCAAAAATAAAATTTGACAACAATCAATTTCATTAATGGGAGACCCTAAAGATAAGAAACATCATTGTTGTCATTTGTTCTACCTCGGGTAGGGGTATCTCAAACTCTGAGGGCCCTTCCTGCTAGACTATACTGGCATGCACGTGCATAGAAGCCAGCGCAGCACACATCCAGTCTAGGAAGAACAGACACATGTGTTTATCACACCCATGCAAATGTAGGCTTATTACCAGTGTGCGAAATCCGGGGGGGTCCAGGGGGGCTCGACCCCCCTGATTAACACCGGAGACCCCCTGAAAGCCTCAACAGCAATATTTCAGGGGGGTCTCCAAAATTATTCTTTTTAAAATTATAATATTGATTTGTCACTTGCAATGGTCACTACAATGTTTTTAAGCTTTGGCTTGCATCCATGACATATTGTATAGCAGTATGTGAAAGATCCTGTCATAACATCGAAGTGAAATGGTTCTTACCTTGTATTTCAATCAATGTTCGTTGTCTGCTTTGTCAACACACTTGTTGACTCTAGTCCAGTTATTATCACTGCAGTTTGCGATGGAGAGACCAGGTTTTGCGGCGAGCACTAAAAAGTGAAATCCCACGGAACCCGAGCGTTCTACGCGTCTGCCGCTGTAAACATGATCTCATAACTTATGATTATTAAAACTGACATTGACAAAATAATACAATACTTAAAAAAACACACACAGATATATTTTAATGTTGAAATGTAACAGTAATCTATTGTCATATATAGGCTTACTTACTTACTTAACCCTCCGGTTGTGTTCCCGGCGGCTCTTATAGTAGACGCTGCTGTTCTGGTGTTAAGTGATCAGACTGTGATGATGCCCCTGTCTAATTTGAAAGCAATTGGCCCTTTATTATTATTATTATTATTATTATTATTATTATTATTATTATTATTATTATTATTATTAGCTTTTCTATGTTTTTTTTAATGTATTTTTTAAAATATACTGTATATATGAATGGTGTAACTAAAATATGTGTTTGTTTTACCATTATACAGAAGTAGGCTTACGCTATAAACACAGATGTGAGGTCAGTTGATATGAACACAGATGTCAGGTCAGTTGATAATAGCTTCTACAGGGATACACAGTAAGTTAGGCAGGCTTCGTAGTGGTGAGGAAAGTTACACAATTTGAAGCCAAGTTACACACTTTTGGTGAATTTTCATCACAAGGAAGATATTGCTGTGGGTTCGGAATCTGGGGCGTCTGTGTCTCAGGAGGTAGAGTCGCCGTTAAGGGCAGAGGCAATAGAAATCACTTTTAGTCTTTTCTAACAGACCAGTTCTTTTGTATCTGAACAGGCACCAACATTAGGCTGTATCTTTTGACTTTTCAAGCTCTTTCGTTGAGGTAGAACCGTCCTCTTAGAGGTGGAACCTTTCTGTAATGTAAGAAAAAACTGGGAAAAGCAGGGAAGTTGGACGGATGCCGGTGGTATTCCGCCCTGCAGCTGTGCTGCAACTGCGTACAGTTATTGCTGTAGAACTTGTTAACTTTCAGAAGGACGCAACAAGGTGACCTCACTGACAACTTACTGTAAGGAGGTGGACTCCTACAGGTACCTGGGAGTACAAATTAATAACAAACTGGACTGGACTGACAACACCGAGGCTCTTCTCAGGAAAGGGCAGAGCAGACTGTTTTTCCTGAGAAGGCTGAGGTATTTCGGTGTCTGCAACAAGCTGCTGCGAATGTTTTATCAGTCGGTGGTTGCCAGCGTTCTGTTCTTCGCCGTGGCCTGCTGGGGTGGAAACATCTGTGCCAGGGATGCTGCGAAGCTAAACAAACTGGTGAAGAAGGCCAGCTCTGTGGTGGGGACCGGGCTGGACAGCCTAGAGGTGGTGGCAGAACAGAGGATGGGGAAAAAACTGGCGGCCATGCTGGCCAATCCCTCCCACCCGATGTACTGCGAGCTGGCGGGGATGAGGAGCAAGTTCAGCCACAGATTTGTTCTCCCCCGTCAAAGTACAAAAAGATTTGGACAGTCCTTTGTTCCAGCTGCACTCCGACTCTACAACCAGGCCCTGCAGGGTGGGGGAGACCTGGAGCTGGAACTTTGGAACTTGGAACTTTTTACTTATTGAGCCTGCACTGTTTTTATGTATTTTATTGAATGTTTTCTGTCTGCCCTAACTAAGCTGTTTGACAACAAAATGTCCCCATTGGGGACAATAAAGGTTTTCAATCAATTCAATAAATTGAGTACGCCTACAGGTGAATGATTGTAGATAATCATGATGAGACTTGTCATGCCGAGGGCTCTTGTGTGCAGCGCTGGTTCAGCCCGTGGATCAGTATAAGGTATTTATCTTGCTAGTTTAGACACCGTGTAACCTGGGTATCTTAATATAAGGTGTTTATCTTGCTAGTTTAGACACTGTGTAACCTGTGTATCTTAATATCCCAAATCACTATCATTCTCGTATCTCCTGTAAGAGCTAATAGTTCCTCTGCTGTTTATGGTTCTCTCAAAGCAAACAAGCTTTTAGAGAAACAACTTTAGTTGATGTCCGTAGACCCATGTCTACAGAACAAGCAAAGTCATAATTTGCCATCAATCCACACATAATACCCCAGAATGACAAAGTGAAAAAACATTTTTAGACATTTCAGGACATTTATTGATTTGCTCTGACAGTTCAGTTTTGCATCTAAAATGCAAAAATTATCTGAAAAAAACATGCAACATTTTTAGGGTTAGTGTTAAGCCTAAGCCTAGTGTTAACCCTAAGCCTGCCAGCTTTGCTGTCCTTACTCTTTCTTCTGCCACTCGGGCCTTCTCTGCCATGTACCTGGCCTGGGCTTCCTCCATCTCCCTCTTCCAGACCCCTTGTTCTTCCTTTCTTTCTTCTGCCACTCGGGCCTTCTCTGCCATGTAGAGCTCTTGCTCCGCCTTTCTTTGGTTCGCCTCCAACAGCAGGGCAGCCTGGGCCTCTTTACACTCCTGTGGACATACAGTGAACACACTTAAGGTGCAATCTCAAATGTATTTGGCAAGAGGGGTCCCTTGTCTTTTCTGAGAATAAAACCAGTCAGTTGTCTCCCCTCATCTTTGTGTATTGTCTATTTTTAGCAATCCTAAATAGGGTGAGTGGGCAGTTATCAAATACAGTACCATAGTCCTTTGAAACTCCCCGATGGAGATAACAGAGCTATCACTCTGATAAACAATCCACCCCTCCACATACCCCACTGAACTATTGCCCCCCCTCACACACACACACACACACACACACACACACACACTTGACTATGACTCTCAGTACCCCCCCCCACCTTAGGATACTATAGACAATGGAAAATGCCTACACTATGATGACAATGACAATACTTAATAATGGCTGCTCATCCCTGGTTAATGTGATCACTCTATAACCTTTGCACTACTGATGTACATTACTACCTTTGTACTACTGTATATTGCACATTGCACATGTCTCCTGACATGGGGTGGGTCTTACCTTCTCCACAGAAGCATATGAAGCCTGGGCTGCCATTTACCTGGCCTGGACTTCCTCCATCTCCCTCTTCCAGACCCATTGTTCTTCCTTTCTTTCTTCTGTCACTCGGGCCTTCTCTGCCATGTACCTGGCCTGGGCTTCCTCCATCTCCCTCTTCCAGACCCCTTGTTCTTCCTTTATTTCTTCTGCCACTCGGGCCTTCTCTGCCATGTAGAGCTCTTGCTCCGCCTTTCTTTGGTTCGCCTCCAACAGCAGGGCAGCCTGGGCCTCTTTACACTCCTGTGGACATACAGTGAACACACTTAAGGTGGAATCTCAAATGTATTTGGCAAGAGGGGTCCCTTGTCTTTTCTGAGAATAAAACCAGTCAGTTGTCTCCCCTCATCTTTGTGTATTGTCTATTTTTAGCAATCCTAAATAGGGTGAGTGGGCAGTTATCAAATACAGTACCATAGTCCTTTGAAACTCCCCGATGAAGATAACAGAGCTATCACTCTGATAAACAATCCCCCCCTCCACATACCCCACTGAACTATTGCCCCCCCTCGCACACACACACACACACACACACACACACACACACACTTGACTATGACTCTCAGTACCCCCCCCCCCCACCTTGGGATACTATAGATATGACAATGGAAAATGCCTACACTATGATGACAATGACAATACTTAATAATGGCTGCTCATCCCTGGTTAATGTGATCACTCTATAACCTTTGCACTACTGATGTACATTACTACCTTTGTACTACTGTATATTGCACATTGCACATGTCTCCTGACATGGGGTGGGTCTTACCTTTTCCACAGAAGCATATGAAGCCTGGGCTGCGCTCTGGACCTGTGGGGCTGCGCTCCGGGCTGCTCCCTGGGGGGCTGCTCTCTGGACCTGTGGGGCTGCTCCCTGTGGGGCTGCTGTCTGGGCCTGGGCCAGTCTCTCGACTGCTTTCTGGGCCCATCGGGCTGCTCTCAGGTCCTGGGCTGTTTTCTCGGCCCATCGGTCTGCTTTCTTGGCTTCCCTCTCGGCCCATGGGTCTGCTTTGGGACTCTGGGCTTCTCTCCGGGTACGGGCTGCTCTCTCGTCTGCTGTCTGGGCTGCTCTCAGGGCCTGGACTACTATCTGGTCCTGGGCTTCTCTCAGGTCCTGGGCTGCTCTCTGGTCCTGTGGGTCTGCTGTCAGGGCCTGGGCTGCTGTCTGGGCCTGGGCCAGGATCTCTTCTGCTCTCTGGGCCTGTCGGGCTACTCTCTCGGCTTCACCCTGGGCCCAGTTGACTGCTGTGGGACTCTGGGCCTCTCTCTGGGTACGGGCTGCTTTCTGGGCTGCTGTGTGGGCAGCTCTCTGGGCCTGGGCTACTACTGCTCTCTTGGCCTGGCTGGCTTCTCTCTGGAGTGCCTCTACCTGCGGGATGCCTACCTGGGCCACATTGGCATATGAAGCCTTGGGCTGGTTGTCCGCGGGGGCAGCCATGGCCATAGAGGCAGAGGTGGCCTCGGGTTCAGCCTTGACCTCTAGGAGGGGGGCTGCTCCCTGGACTCTCTTGGCCCTACTGCCACTACTCACCTGCAACACAACAGAGTTCAGATACACATTCACACACACCTCACACACACATACACACACCTCACACACACACACACACACACCTCACATTCACACACACCTCACATTCACACACACCTCACATTCACATACACACACCTCACACACACACACCTCACATTCACACACACCTCACATTCACTCACATTCACACACACACACCTCACATACACACACACACACCTCACATTCACACACACCTCACATTCACATTCACACACACACACACACACACACACCTCACATTCACACACACACATACACACACCTCACATTCACACACACCTCACATTCACATTCACACACACACACACACACACACACACCTCACATTCACACACACCTCACATTCACACACACCTCACATTCACACACACACACACACACACACACACACACACCTCACATTCACACACACCTCACATTCACACACACACACACACACACACACACACACACACCTCACATTCACACACCTCACATTCACACACTCCTCACATTCACACACACACACACACACACACACACACACACACACACACACCTCACATTCACACACACACCTCACATTCACACACACACACACACACACACACACACACACACACACACACACACACACACACACACACACACACATCTCACATTCACACACACCTCACATTATTTTTAATGTAGTCGATTTCGTTTTATTAAAAGTCAATTTAATATTCTTACATATCAAATTACTGCATTTTGTAACATTCTTTGTTAGAGTTAGTGTATTTCTTCACAGAGCAAGAGGAAACAAATTGGCCTCCTCAATTCTGGAAGTCAACAGCCTCCACTGACACACACCATACACACACACACCTCACATTCTCAGAATGATTCTGGTCAACTTGTTACATGAAGTCAAAGTAGCTTCAGATGGCATCGCATAAAAAAGTATTAAAATGATAATCAGTCAGAAGGCAGCAAATGGCTTGTTCTGTCAATGTTAGCATAAGACCTTACCATGTCTTGGTCCATCGTTTTTCTTGGTCTATACTCAGTCAGTCTGGTTTAACCGTGGTTACCTCCAGCTGTGAAATGTCCTTCAACTTATTTCAAAGTTGTGACTGACGACAGGACGGCTGTCAGCGGCATTTGTAGTGGCACATTACGTCATAGAACATTGTGATGTCATACATCAGTGGCGGACAATCAGATGCGGAAATGTATTCAAATGTGAAAAATAGAAATAGAAATATAGTTTAAAATTAATTAATTCATTTATTCATTACTTTCTTGTATCACGTTGGTTATTAAATACTAAGGCATACCTGTCAACCCTCCCGTATTTTACCCTTCTTTCCCGCTGTGCTCCCTTTTAAATGTTTTCGCGTAAATCTCCCGTATTTTTACCCTATTATAATACAGTGGCGAATTTTGAATATTCAAATGAAACAACACATTGAGGCCACCAAACCCAACCGGAGAGGCTACAGTACAAAAAAGCAACAACAAAAAATGTGTAGGCAAAGTCCATCCTACGATCCTTCCTAGTAAATCCCATGATGACTTTGTCATTCCGTGTGTTGCCAAATGTCTGAAGTTTGACCAGACAAAGTATGTGGGAAGATGCACGCTCATGCTTAGTCACAGCGGTATGGAGGTTGTTTAAATCGCCATAGCCTGTCGTGGTCCAGACTGTGTTCAGTAGAATAAAGGAGACATGGCCAACAACACCGTTGTTTTTCATATGTGCTTGCTTGAAAGTGACGAACGAAACTCTTCGTTGTTTTTTGTGATGGCAAGTTCAGGAGTTGGACGTTCTCTTGAAATAATATTCTTTTTTTCCTCAAATGTCTTCCGAGAAAACAGCACAGAACGCAAAGATTCTATTGAATTATTAATAGCACTCATATTGACAGTGGAACTAGACAGATGTAAAGCAGTATGGTGGAGCTCCAGTCAACCATGTGACATGCTGCTGGTGGAAGGGTAGAGCATAGAAACACCCTGGTTTATCACTAGAACAGCCGTGGGTGTAAAGAGTAAAAAGAAAAGTAATATCTTTGCACTCGATAACATTTGAGGAGCCTCCTTTCATGACTTTTCCTAGATATGTGCGTTCTACCACCCAGTATCTTTACCTTTTCAAAATCACATCAGGATAAGCTAGTATAAAGCTATTTTGCAGTTTTTCTGTGTAGGAGGCAGGCTGATTTACAAGGTGGCCAACTGGTGGTCGTTGTGTGTAAGTAGCAGTTTCCCATTGTAAAGACTATGGTCATTTGACCCCCGAGGCGGCTCTTATAGTAGACGCTGCTGTTCTGGTGTTAAGTGATCAGACTGTGATGATGCCCCTGTCTAATTTGAAAGCAATTGGCCCTTTATTATTATTATTATTATTATTATTATTATTATTATTATTATTATTATTATTATTATTATTATTAGTAGTAGTAGTAGTAGTAGTAGTAGTATTAGCTTTTTTATGTTTTTTTAAAATGTATTTTTTTAAATATACTGTATATATGAATGGTGTAACTAAAATATGTGTTTGTTTTACCATTATACAGAAGTAGGCTTACGCTATAAACACAGATGTGAGGTCAGTTGATATGAACACAGATGTCAGGTCAGTTGATAATAGCTTCTACAGGGATACACAGTAAGTTAGGCAGGCTTCGTAGTGGTGAGGAAAGTTACACAATTTGAAGCCAAGTTACACACTTTTGGTGAATTTTCATCACAAGGAAGATATTGCTGTGGGTTCGGAATCTGGGGCGTCTGTGTCTCAGGAGGTAGAGTCGCCGTCTAATGATCGCCGTTAAGGGCAGAGGCAATAGAAATCACTTTTAGTCTTTTCTAACAGACCAGTTCTTTTGTATCTGAACAGGCACCAACATTAGGCTGTATCTTTTGACTTTTCAAGCTCTTTCGTTGAGGTAGAACCGTCCTCTTAGAGGTGGAACCTTTCTGTAATGTAAGAAAAAACTGGGAAAAGCAGGGAAGTTGGACGGATGCCGGTGGTATTCCGCCCTGCAGCTGTGCTGCAACTGCGTACAGTTATTGCTGTAGAACTTGTTACCTTTCAGAAGGACGCAACAAGGTGACCTCACTGACAACTTACTGTAAGGAGGTGGACTCCTACAGGTACCTGGGAGTACAAATTAATAACAAACTGGACTGGACTGACAACACCGAGGCTCTTCTCAGGAAAGGGCAGAGCAGACTGTTTTTCCTGAGAAGGCTGAGGTATTTCGGTGTCTGCAACAAGCTGCTGCGAATGTTTTATCAGTCGGTGGTTGCCAGCGTTCTGTTCTTCGCCGTGGCCTGCTGGGGTGGAAACATCTGTGCCAGGGATGCTGCGAAGCTAAACAAACTGGTGAAGAAGGCCAGCTCTGTGGTGGGGACCGGGCTGGACAGCCTAGAGGTGGTGGCAGAACAGAGGATGGGGAAAAAACTGGCGGCCATGCTGGCCAATCCCTCCCACCCGATGTACTGCGAGCTGGCGGGGATGAGGAGCAAGTTCAGCCACAGATTTGTTCTCCCCCGTCAAAGTACAAAAATATTTGGACAGTCCTTTGTTCCAGCTGCACTCCGACTCTACAACCAGGCCCTGCAGGGTGGGGGAGACCTGGAGCTGGAACTTTGGAACTTGGAACTTTTTACTTATTGAGCCTGCACTGTTTTTATGTATTTTATTGAATGTTTTCTGTCTGCCCTAACTAAGCTGTTTGACAACAAAATGTCCCCATTGGGGACAATAAAGGTTTTCAATCAATTCAATAAATTGAGTACGCCTACAGGTGAATGATTGTAGATAATCATGATGAGACTTGTCATGCCGAGGGCTCTTGTGTGCAGCGCTGGTTCAGCCCGTGGATCAGTATAAGGTATTTATCTTGCTAGTTTAGACACCGTGTAACCTGGGTATCTTAATATAATGTGTTTATCTTGCTAGTTTAGACACTGTGTAACCTGTGTATCTTAATATCCCAAATCACTATCATTCTCGTATCTCCTGTAAGAGCTAATAGTTCCTCTGCTGTTTATGGTTCTCTCAAAGCAAACAAGCTTTTAGAGAAACAACTTTAGTTGATGTCCGTAGACCCATGTCTACAGAACAAGCAAAGTCATAATTTGCCATCAATCCACACATAATACCCCAGAATGACAAAGTGAAAAAACATTTTTAGACATTTCAGGACATTTATTGATTTGCTCTGACAGTTCAGTTTTGCATCTAAAATGCAAAAATTATCTGAAAAAAACATGCAACATTTTTAGGGTTAGTGTTAAGCCTAAGCCTAGTGTTAACCCTAAGCCTGCCAGCTTTGCTGTCCTTACTCTTTCTTCTGCCACTCGGGCCTTCTCTGCCATGTACCTGGCCTGGGCTTCCTCCATCTCCCTCTTCCAGACCCCTTGTTCTTCCTTTCTTTCTTCTGCCACTCGGGCCTTCTCTGCCATGTAGAGCTCTTGCTCCGCCTTTCTTTGGTTCGCCTCCAACAGCAGGGCAGCCTGGGCCTCTTTACACTCCTGTGGACATACAGTGAACACACTTAAGGTGCAATCTCAAATGTATTTGGCAAGAGGGGTCCCTTGTCTTTTCTGAGAATAAAACCAGTCAGTTGTCTCCCCTCATCTTTGTGTATTGTCTATTTTTAGCAATCCTAAATAGGGTGAGTGGGCAGTTATCAAATACAGTACCATAGTCCTTTGAAACTCCCCGATGGAGATAACAGAGCTATCACTCTGATAAACAATCCACCCCTCCACATACCCCACTGAACTATTGCCCCCCCTCACACACACACACACACACACACACACACACACACACACACACTTGACTATGACTCTCAGTACCCCCCCCCACCTTAGGATACTATAGACAATGGAAAATGCCTACACTATGATGACAATGACAATACTTAATAATGGCTGCTCATCCCTGGTTAATGTGATCACTCTATAACCTTTGCACTACTGATGTACATTACTACCTTTGTACTACTGTATATTGCACATTGCACATGTCTCCTGACATGGGGTGGGTCTTACCTTCTCCACAGAAGCATATGAAGCCTGGGCTGCCATGTACCTGGCCTGGACTTCCTCCATCTCCCTCTTCCAGACCCATTGTTCTTCCTTTCTTTCTTCTGTCACTCGGGCCTTCTCTGCCATGTACCTGGCCTGGGCTTCCTCCATCTCCCTCTTCCAGACCCCTTGTTCTTCCTTTATTTCTTCTGCCACTCGGGCCTTCTCTGCCATGTAGAGCTCTTGCTCCGCCTTTCTTTGGTTCGCCTCCAACAGCAGGGCAGCCTGGGCCTCTTTACACTCCTGTGGACATACAGTGAACACACTTAAGGTGGAATCTCAAATGTATTTGGCAAGAGGGGTCCCTTGTCTTTTCTGAGAATAAAACCAGTCAGTTGTCTCCCCTCATCTTTGTGTATTGTCTATTTTTAGCAATCCTAAATAGGGTGAGTGGGCAGTTATCAAATACAGTACCATAGTCCTTTGAAACTCCCCGATGAAGATAACAGAGCTATCACTCTGATAAACAATCCCCCCCTCCACATACCCCACTGAACTATTGCCCCCCCTCGCACACACACACACACACACACACACACACACTTGACTATGACTCTCAGTACCCCCCCCCCCCACCTTGGGATACTATAGATATGACAATGGAAAATGCCTACACTATGATGACAATGACAATACTTAATAATGGCTGCTCATCCCTGGTTAATGTGATCACTCTATAACCTTTGCACTACTGATGTACATTACTACCTTTGTACTACTGTATATTGCACATTGCACATGTCTCCTGACATGGGGTGGGTCTTACCTTTTCCACAGAAGCATATGAAGCCTGGGCTGCGCTCTGGACCTGTGGGGCTGCGCTCCGGGCTGCTCCCTGGGGGGCTGCTCTCTGGACCTGTGGGGCTGCTCCCTGTGGGGCTGCTGTCTGGGCCTGGGCCAGTCTCTCGACTGCTTTCTGGGCCCATCGGGCTGCTCTCAGGTCCTGGGCTGTTTTCTCGGCCCATCGGTCTGCTTTCTTGGCTTCCCTCTCGGCCCATGGGTCTGCTTTGGGACTCTGGGCTTCTCTCCGGGTACGGGCTGCTCTCTCGTCTGCTGTCTGGGCTGCTCTCAGGGCCTGGACTACTATCTGGTCCTGGGCTTCTCTCAGGTCCTGGGCTGCTCTCTGGTCCTGTGGGTCTGCTGTCAGGGCCTGGGCTGCTGTCTGGGCCTGGGCCAGGATCTCTTCTGCTCTCTGGGCCTGTCGGGCTACTCTCTCGGCTTCACCCTGGGCCCAGTTGACTGCTGTGGGACTCTGGGCCTCTCTCTGGGTACGGGCTGCTTTCTGGGCTGCTGTGTGGGCAGCTCTCTGGGCCTGGGCTACTACTGCTCTCTTGGCCTGGCTGGCTTCTCTCTGGAGTGCCTCTACCTGCGGGATGCCTACCTGGGCCACATTGGCATATGAAGCCTTGGGCTGGTTGTCCGCGGGGGCAGCCATGGCCATAGAGGCAGAGGTGGCCTCGGGTTCAGCCTTGACCTCTAGGAGGGGGGCTGCTCCCTGGACTCTCTTGGCCCTACTGCCACTACTCACCTGCAACACAACAGAGTTCAGATACACATTCACACACACCTCACACACACATACACACACCTCACACACACACACACACACCTCACATTCACACACACCTCACATTCACACACACCTCACATTCACATACACACACCTCACACACACACACCTCACATTCACACACACCTCACATTCACTCACATTCACACACACACACCTCACATACACACACACACACACACACCTCACATTCACACACACCTCACATTCACATTCACACACACACACACACACACACACACACACACACCTCACATTCACACACACACATACACACACCTCACATTCACACACACCTCACATTCACATTCACACACACACACACACACACACACACACACACACACACCTCACATTCACACACACCTCACATTCACACACACCTCACATTCACACACACACACACACACACCTCACATTCACACACACCTCACATTCACACACACACACACACACACCTCACATTCACACACCTCACATTCACACACTCCTCACATTCACACACACACACACACACACACACACACACACACACACACACACACACACACACCTCACATTCACACACACACCTCACATTCACACACACACACACACACACACACACACACACACACACACACACACACACACCTCACATTCACACACACCTCACATTATTTTTAATGTAGTCGATTTCGTTTTATTAAAAGTCAATTTAATATTCTTACATATCAAATTACTGCATTTTGTAACATTCTTTGTTAGAGTTAGTGTATTTCTTCACAGAGCAAGAGGAAACAAATTGGCCTCCTCAATTCTGGAAGTCAACAGCCTCCACTGACACACACCATACACACACACACCTCACATTCTCAGAATGATTCTGGTCAACTTGTTACATGAAGTCAAAGTAGCTTCAGATGGCATCGCATAAAAAAGTATTAAAATGATAATCAGTCAGAAGGCAGCAAATGGCTTGTTCTGTCAATGTTAGCATAAGACCTTACCATGTCTTGGTCCATCGTTTTTCTTGGTCTATACTCAGTCAGTCTGGTTTAACCGTGGTTACCTCCAGCTGTGAAATGTCCTTCAACTTATTTCAAAGTTGTGACTGACGACAGGACGGCTGTCAGCGGCATTTGTAGTGGCACATTACGTCATAGAACATTGTGATGTCATACATCAGTGGCGGACAATCAGATGCGGAAATGTATTCAAATGTGAAAAATAGAAATAGAAATATAGTTTAAAATTAATTAATTCATTTATTCATTACTTTCGTGTATCACGTTGGTTATTAAATACTAAGGCATACCTGTCAACCCTCCCGTATTTTACCCTTCTTTCCCGCTGTGCTCCCTTTTAAATGTTTTCGCGTAAATCTCCCGTATTTTTACCCTATTATAATACAGTGGCGAATTTTGAATATTCAAATGAAACAACACATTGAGGCCACCAAACCCAACCGGAGAGGCTACAGTACAAAAAAGCAACAACAAAAAATGTGTAGGCAATGTCCATCCTACGATCCTTCCTAGTAAATCCCATGATGACTTTGTCATTCCGTGTGTTGCCAAATGTCTGAAGTTTGACCAGACAAAGTATGTGGGAAGATGCACGCTCATGCTTAGTCACAGCGGTATGGAGGTTGTTTAAATCGCCATAGCCTGCCGTGGTCCAGACTGTGTTCAGTAGAATAAAGGAGACATGGCCAACAACACCGTTGTTTTTCATATGTGCTTGCTTGAAAGTGACGAACGAAACTCTTCGTTGTTTTTTGTGATGGCAAGTTCAGGAGTTGGACGTTCTCTTGAAATAATATTCTTTTTTTCCTCAAATGTCTTCCGAGAAAACAGCACAGAACGCAAAGATTCTATTGAATTATTAATAGCACTCATATTGACAGTGGAACTAGACAGATGTAAAGCAGTATGGTGGAGCTCCAGTCAACCATGTGACATGCTGCTGGTGGAAGGGTAGAGCATAGAAACACCCTGGTTTATCACTAGAACAGCCGTGGGTGTAAAGAGTAAAAAGAAAAGTAATATCTTTGCACTCGATAACATTTGAGGAGCCTCCTTTCATGACTTTTCCTAGATATGTGCGTTCTACCACCCAGTATCTTTACCTTTTCAAAATCACATCAGGATAAGCTAGTATAAAGCTATTTTGCAGTTTTTCTGTGTAGGAGGCAGGCTGATTTACAAGGTGGCCAACTGGTGGTCGTTGTGTGTAAGTAGCAGTTTCCCATTGTAAAGACTATGGTCATTTGACCCCCGAGGCGGCTCTTATAGTAGACGCTGCTGTTCTGGTGTTAAGTGATCAGACTGTGATGATGCCCCTGTCTAATTTGAAAGCAATTGGCCCTTTATTATTATTATTATTATTATTATTATTATTATTATTATTATTATTATTATTAGTAGTAGTAGTAGTAGTAGTATTAGCTTTTTTATGTTTTTTTAAAATGTATTTTTTTAAATATACTGTATATATGAATGGTGTAACTAAAATATGTGTTTGTTTTACCATTATACAGAAGTAGGCTTACGCTATAAACACAGATGTGAGGTCAGTTGTTATGAACACAGATGTCAGTTCAGTTGATAATAGCTTCTACAGGGATACACAGTAAGTTAGGCAGGCTTCGTAGTGGTGAGGAAAGTTACACAATTTGAAGCCAAGTTACACACTTTTGGTGAATTTTCATCACAAGGAAGATATTGCTGTGGGTTCGGAATCTGGGGCGTCTGTGTCTCAGGAGGTAGAGTCGCCGTCTAATGATCGCCGTTAAGGGCAGAGGCAATAGAAATCACTTTTAGTCTTTTCTAACAGACCAGTTCTTTTGTATCTGAACAGGCACCAACATTAGGCTGTATCTTTTGACTTTTCAAGCTCTTTCGTTGAGGTAGAACCGTCCTCTTAGAGGTGGAACCTTTCTGTAATGTAAGAAAAAACTGGGAAAAGCAGGGAAGTTGGACGGATGCCGGTGGTATTCCGCCCTGCAGCTGTGCTGCAACTGCGTACAGTTATTGCTGTAGAACTTGTTACCTTTCTGAAGGACGCAACAAGGTGACCTCACTGACAACTTACTGTAAGGAGGTGGACTCCTACAGGTACCTGGGAGTACAAATTAATAACAAACTGGACTGGACTGACAACACCGAGGCTCTTCTCAGGAAAGGGCAGAGCAGACTGTTTTTCCTGAGAAGGCTGAGGTCTTTCGGTGTCTGCAACAAGCTGCTGCGAATGTTTTATCAGTCGGTGGTTGCCAGCGTTCTGTTCTTCGCCGTGGCCTGCTGGGGTGGAAACATCTGTGCCAGGGATGCTGCGAAGCTAAACAAACTGGTGAAGAAGGCCAGCTCTGTGGTGGGGACCGGGCTGGACAGCCTAGAGGTGGTGGCAGAACAGAGGATGGGGAAAAAACTGGCGGCCATGCTGGCCAATCCCTCCCACCCGATGTACTGCGAGCTGGCGGGGATGAGGAGCAAGTTCAGCCACAGATTTGTTCTCCCCCGTCAAAGTACAAAAAGATTTGGACAGTCCTTTGTTCCAGCTGCACTCCGACTCTACAACCAGGCCCTGCAGGGTGGGGGAGACCTGGAGCTGGAACTTTGGAACTTGGAACTTTTTACTTATTGAGCCTGCACTGTTTTTATGTATTTTATTGAATGTTTTCTGTCTGCCCTAACTAAGCTGTTTGACAACAAAATTTCCCCATTGGGGACAATAAAGGTTTTCAATCAATTCAATAAATTGAGTACGCCTACAGGTGAATGATTGTAGATAATCATGATGAGACTCGTCATGCCGAGGGCTCTTGTGTGCAGCGCTGGTTCAGCCCGTGGATCAGTATAAGGTATTTATCTTGCTAGTTTAGACACCGTGTAACCTGGGTATCTTAACCTCCGGTTGTGTTCCCGGTCAAATCTGACCGAGAGCAACTTTCATCAATCATAAATATTGTGTTTTACATTTGATTGCCTCAAGGCCTTATGATATCCTCCACACTAGGCATTTGAACATATACAATTGCTGACTAACCACTGGCATTGAATTTTGTGGTTTTAGTCAACTTTGTAACATCGGTGGTGTTCCCGGTCAAAAATGACCGCCATAGGAAATTAATGGATAACACAAGTTGTAACAAGCTACAACATTCCAGGATGTATCAGACCTGTTCAATTACCTCATATATAAAGTTTGACACATTTCAAACTAAACAATTAGGTGTTTGTTATGGGAACCCTTCTCTTTCCCGTGCTTATTTGCCCATCCGAACCAGACCTTCCAGATTAAACATTGTTTAGTCTGGAAGGTGTGGTTCACCTGGGGTGAAAGAGAAGGGTTCCCATAACTCTGGAAGGTATGGTTCTGATGGACACATAAGCACGGGAAAGAGAAGGGTTCCCATAACAAACACTGAAATGTATCAAACGAAACAGGTGTTTGTTATGGGAACCCTTCTCTTTCCTGTGCTTATACAGTATGCCCATCCCCCCACGTGAACCACACCTTCCAGACTAAACTGTCACAGACCCCCTATATAAAGCTTTATTTGTGCTTTGCTCTGAATTCACTATGTGAACACAATGAGTAAGCGGCTGTCTAAGCGATTATCTGTCAGAGAGGCTCTCGACCGAATTTTTGAACCAGATGAAGAGGAGATTGAAGTTGAACCAGAGATAGAGGAGGATGTCTCAGAATTGGAAGACAACACCGATCCTGACTTCGATCCAGAATGTTATGAGACAGACGGCGAGGAAGAGGCCCCTGAGGAAGAGGCCCCTGTGGAAGAGGCCCTTGAGGAAGAGGCACCTGAAGAACAGGCACCTGAGGTGATATTCCAGTCCAAGGGTGGCAACTTGCTCTGGTATTCATCCTCCCAGGATAGAGCAAGCAGAGCGAGAGTGGAAAACATCATAAGGATGACACCAGGACCAACGCGGTATGCTACATCTCGTGTGGATGACATCAAGTCCAGCTTCCAACTGTTTTTACCTGAGTCCATTGAGGAAATTGTACTGGACATGACAAACCTGGAGGGGAGGCGTGTGTTTGGGGACACATGGAGAGCACTGGACCAGGTAGTCCTTCAAGCCTACATAGGTCTGTTGATTTTAGCAGGAGTATATCGGTCAAACAATGAGGCTACAAAGAGTCTGTGGGATGCGGAGTGCGGGAGGCCTATATTCCGGTCCACTATGTCATTACAGCAGTTTCATGTCCTGTCGAGAGTTATCCGATTTGATAACAGAGATACAAGACCTGCCCGCTGGCGAAATGACAAACTGGCTGCCATCAGGAACGTTTGGGAAAGGTGGGTGGAGCGCCTACCACTGATGTACAATCCAGGCCCTGAGGTGACAGTTGACGAGCGCCTGGTCCGTTTCAGAGGTCGCTGTCCCTTCAAGCAGTACATCCCAAGCAAACCAGGCAAGTATGGAATCAAGATCTGGGCAGCATGTGATGCCAGGAGCAGCTATGCCTGGAATATGCAGGTCTACAAGGGAAAACCTGTTGATGGAAGGCCAGAAAAAACCCAGAGCATGCGTGTTGTGCTGGACATGACAGCCGGTCTCAAGGGGCATAATATCACATGTGATAACTTTTTCACCTCATATGCGCTTGGTCAGGAGCTGTTGAAACGCAAGCTCACCATGGTGGGGACAGTGAGGAAGAACAAGCCTGAACTTCCCCCTGCGCTGGTGTCAACCAGAGGGAGAGAGATACTCTCATCAAATTTTGCACAGTATATGTTGAGATGTTGAAGAACTGATCCAATGTGTTGTTTGGCAGAGATATATAGAGTTTCAGGGAGTAACTGGCCTTCTTATTTGAAATTCTCAAAAACGGAAATGAAATATTCAATTTCTACTGTGTATTTAGTCACATTACAGTAATTTGGTCATATCTATGTTCATTTTTTAACATCTCACAGGTCTCAGCTTTCACCAGGTACCAAATTTAGCAAATTTGACCATGTAGTTTTGGAGATATAAAGCAGTTAATCAGACCGGTCTAATTAGACCGGGAACACCAAGGATGGGGGGGCAAACATGAACACAACCCGAGGGTTAATCTTCGACCGGTATATTGTGCAATAAACGGGAGATGGGGACCCCCCCTCGATTATTGACGGGTATTTTGCACAGTGCTTATTACATTAGTTTTACTCAAACCATAGTTCTGTTCTGTCTACCACCTGTGTGTGTGTGTGTGTGTGTGTGTGTGTGTGTGTGTGTGTGTGTGTGTGTGCGTGTGTGTGTGCGTGTCCGTGTCCGTGTGTCTGTAAGTAGGCTACAATAGCCTATGTGTGTCTGATTGATGATAAGGGCATGATATCCAGGCGCAATGAGATGGACAAATCTTCCGCGATTACAGACACTTTTGTTCCTAACCTGATTGCTTGTCAGAGGCCAGGAGACGTCATCAACAGTGGCGGGCGGTGCATTTCACACCTAGGCCTTCAGTGATGTCCTACCTGAATTATTCCGCCTCTCTTAGACGGCACACCACTGATCATCAACATGTGTTTTCAAATGTGGTCTGCATGGTGGAGCATGAGAGCAGACAGATGTGTCCATGGACTTTACTGACTCATTTGCATAGTGGTGGAGAGCCACTGAAAGAAGAAGCAATGTTTTGTCCATTTTTACTTTAGCAAATAGACCTTCTTGAAAATATGTATATTTATATATAGCCTATACATATATTATTGTATAAATACATTATTACAAACACAAACTGAAAGAGCTGAGACTTCGGTATATATGTTGGCTCCTACAGTGTCCAAAAAAATCCCTCCAGCTTAAGGTTGGGGATGTAGCTCAGTGGTAGAGCGCATACTTTGCATGTATGATGTCCAGGGTTCAATCCCCTGCATCTCCAAGACTGTCTTAGATGACGCCTTCATTTTGGGCACAGGCCGATACTGTTTCTGTGTCCGACACTGTGCCTCTAAGTTGGAAATGTGAAGCCCTGGCAGGTCACTTGTCAGCTTTGATAGCTCAGTTGGTAGAGCGGAGGACTGTAGGTTCAACACCAGCTATCCTTAGGTCTTTGGTTCAAATCCGGCTCGAAGGAGGAGTATTTTTTTTTCTTCTCCACTACTTTTAACAAGGTCTTGTGCAAGGCATGGCTGGCCCAGGGTTGTAATCTCGACATAAATGTGTTCCCTGACCGGGAATCGAACCCAGGCCGCGGCGGTGAGAGCGCCGAATCCTAACCACTAGACCACCAGGGACTGCTTTGCAGGTCTTGTCTTTGATGTGGTGTGTCCTCAAGGTTGTGGATGCAGCTCAGTGGCTGAGCTATTTGATAACAGAGTCTGCTGAGTTTCTTGTCAATGGACTCTCGCTGTTGTTCTAGCATTTTCCTCTTCTCTTCCAATTTTTGGTTCTTTTTCTTGCTCCCTCTATCCCCCAAGATATTCACTTGCTTCGATGAGCTGGTTACGTGTCTGGCAGGAGAAAAATGTTTATAACCAAGGGAAAGAGCAGAGGAAAGACATGTGTTTGAAACCGCAGGCATGGGCCCCATAGGAAAAAGAAACACAACTTGGATTGTCCGGGACTCAAACCTGGCTCAACTGGTTGGAAGGCAGCTATGCTCACCACTATAGCTCCAATGCTCAGACCATGCGGGACCACTGCAATGGTATTTTCATTTCATTTCAAGCCTTTATTTCAACTCGGGGACCACTGAGGGAGACCCTCATTTTCGGTGGGGCCGAGTGTACAGGATATACACATACATTGCAACATAATAAATACATAAACATACATAGTGCAACAATAAGACACAATAAGAGCAATAACAATAATAAATACACATTTCAAAATGGATCAATCAATGCAGGTGCAAATAGATGTGCAATGGTCCATAGTCATCGCCTTTAATTGACCAATAGATGGCAGAGAGTCTAACATGCTTAAAAAAACTAAAAAAAACTAAAACAATTGCAATTATTGGAATACAGTTTTTGCATCAGGAGTTTAAAGGTAGAGGCAGAGGGGAGGACCTCCAACCGGAGAGTTTGCTGCAGAGTGTTCCATGTATTAGGGGCATCAATAAAAAAGGCTGTTTTACCCAGGTCTGTACGCGCATACGGAACCCGAAAAGAAAGCCAACTATTAGATCTGGTCACATAAGTAGCAAGACTCCAGTCTAATAATGATGAGATATAAGGAGGAAGCTTGCCACAGATGGCCTTAAAAACGAACAAGTTCCAGTGGTAACTGCGCCTCAGAGAAAGAGAGGGCCAGCCTACCTTGTCATAAAGTATGCAGTGGTGAGTGTCATAACTGTCCCCGGTAATAAACCTTAGAGCTGAGTGATAAACTGAGTCCAATTGTTTCAATGTAGATGAAGCTGCATGCCTATAGATAACATCACCGTAATCTAATACGGACAGGAATACCGCCTCGACAACTCTCTTCCTACAAAGCAAGGGGAAGCTAGACCGATTACGGTAAAGAAAGCCCAACTTTTGCCGAAGTTTGGAGGCGAGGCCGTCGACATGCGTTTTGAATGATAGCTTCTCATCCAACCACAGCCCAAGATATTTGTAGTCGGTAACTCTCTCTTAATGTAGGAGCCGTCAACTGTGGATATAAGAAGCTTTGTAAGGTCCACATTTCTAGCCCTAGTAAACAGCATGAATTTCGTTTTCTTCGAGTTGAGGACTAGCTTATGCCTCGAGAGGGCGTCTTGCAGTGAGTTAAAGGCTAGCTGCAAGTTGATAGTAGCAGCATGTGGGGAATCTGCTGTACTATAAAGAATGGTATCATCGGCATATAAATGGACGTGGCAACCGGTTAGCGAAGATACCAGTTCATTAATATAGATGGTAAAAAGTACAGGGCCCAGCACCGAACCATGAGGGACACCCTTTGTAACCGTTATAAAATCTAAATTGCCAAGTGAAGATTTTATACACTGACGCCTGAGGGTAAGGTAGTCATGGAACCACGCACAAGCACCTAAATCTAATCCAATATCGGATAGCTGTTCTAGGAGCAAGTGGTGATCGACCGTGTCAAATGCCTTCGAGAGGTCGACAAAGAAGGCCGCGCAGTGCTTCCTCTTGTCCAAGGCCGAGACTATGTCGTTAGTTACAAGTGTGATAGCAGAGATGGTACTATGGATTGGTCTGAAACCCGATTGATGGGGACTAAGAATTGACCATCCAGGACTCACCCCTTGAAAATGTCGCAGGTTCCTTGTTGCCACTTTTATTTCATGAACTGGATTACTCAGGAAAAAAAGTGAAGGGGCTGCAAAAACCTTACAACGATGCACACAGAGTGGAGGGAAGCTCGCTGCTTTTCAGGGCTCGTTGGTCTAGGGGTATGATTCTCGCTTAGGGTGCGAGAGGTCCCGGGTCCAAATCCCGGACGAGCCCCTTTTACCAGCTGGGACCACCAAATGGAAGTGCTTTGGCTCAGCGTTTCAACGCATGCTGTCCCCAGATCAGGTCAAAAAGCTGTTCATCACGTCCTGTTTTGAAGGATCTGGTGGGAAGAGCCACTGGCTGACCTGATCTGGCCGAATCCATCCTCGTCTTTGATGACTTTCTACTAGGGGGAAAGCACAAACTGAAAGAGCTTAGACTTCGGTATATATGTTCGCTCCTACAGTGTCCAAAAAAATCCCTCCAGCTTAAGGTTGGGGATGTAGCTCAGTGGTAGAGCGCATGCTTTGCATGTATAATGTCCAGGGTTCAATCCCCTGCATCTCCAAGACTGTCTTAGATGACGCCTTCATTTCGGGCACAGGCCGATACTGTTTCTGTGTCCGACACTGTGCCTCTAAGTTGGAAATGTGAAGCCCTGGCAGGTCTCTTGTCAGCTTTCGATAGCTCAGTTGGTAGAGCGGAGGACTGTAGGTTCAATACCAGCTATCCTTAGGTCTTTGGTTCAAATCCGGCTCGAAGGAGGAGTAATTTTTCTTCTCCACCACTTTTAACAAGGTCTTGTGCAAGGCATGGCTGGCCCAGGGTTGTAATGTCGACATAAATGTGTTCCCGGACCGGGAATCGAACCCGGGCCGCGGCGGTGAGAGCGCCGAATCCTAACCACTAGACCACCAGGGACTGCTGTGCATGTCTTGTCTTTGATGTGGTGTCCTCAAGGTTGTGGATGCAGCTCAGTGGCTGAGCTATTTGATAACAGAGTCTGCCGAGTTTCTTGTCAATGGACTCTCGCTGTTGTTCTAGCATTTTCCTCTTCTCTTCCAATTTTTAGTTCTTTTTCTTGCTCCCTCTATCCCCCAAGATATTCACTTGCTTCGATGAGCTGGTTACGTGTCTGGCAGGAGAAAAATGTTTATAACCAAGGGAAAGAGCAGAGGAAAGACATGGGTTTGAAACCGCAGGCATGGGCCCCACAGGAAAAAGAAACACAACTTGGATTGTCCGGGACTCAAACCTGGCTCAACTGGTTGGAAGGCAGCTATGCTCACCACTATAGCTCCAATGCTCAGACCATGCGGGACCACTGCAATGGTATGACCATCCAGGACTCACCCCTTGAAAATGTCGCAGGTTCCTTGTTGCCACTTTTATTTCATGAACTGGATTACTCAGGAAAAAAAGTGAAGGGGCTGCAAAAACCTTACAACGATGCACACAGAGTGGAGGGAAGCTCGCTGCTTTTCAGGGCTCATTGGTCTAGGGGTATGATTCTCGCTTAGGGTGCGAGAGGTCCCGGGTCCAAATCCCGGACGAGCGACTTTTACCAGCTGGGACCACCAAATGGAAGTGGTTTGGCTCAGCGTTTCAACGCATGCTGTCCCCAGATCAGGTCAAAAAGCTGTTCATCACGTCCTGGTTTGAAGGATCTGGTGGGAAGAGCCACTGGCTGACCTGATCTGGCCGAATCCATCCTCGTCTTTGATGACTTTCTACTAGGGGAAAAGCACAAACTGAAAGAGCTTAGACTTCGGTATATATGTTGGCTCCTACAGTGTCCAAAAAAATCCCTCCAGCTTAAGGTTGGGGATGTAGCTCAGTGGTAGAGCGCATGCTTTGCATGTATGATGTCCAGGGTTCAATCCCCTGCATCTCCAAGACTGTCTTAGATGACGCCTTCATTTTGGGCACAGGCCGATACTGTTTCTGTGTCCGACACTGTGCCTCTAAGTTGGAAATGTGAAGCCCTGGCAGGTCTCTTGTCAGCTTTCGATAGCTCAGTTCGTAGAGCGGAGGACTGTAGGTTCAACACCAGCTATCCTTAGGTCTTTGGTTCAAATCCGGCTCGAAGGAGGAGTAATTCTTTTTCTTCTCCACTACTTTTAACAAGGTCTTGTGCAAGGCATGGCTGGCCCAGGGTTGTAATCTCGACATAAATGTGTTCCCTGACCGGGAATCGAACCCGGGCCGCGGCGGTGAGAGCGCCGAATCCTAACCACTAGACCACCAGGGACTGCTTTGCAGGTCTTGTCTTTGATGTGGTGTCCTCAAGGTTGTGGATGCAGCTCAGTGGCTGAGCTATTTGATAACAGAGTCTGCCGAGTTTCTTGTCAATGGACTCTCGCTGTTGTTCTAGCATTTTCCTCTTCTCTTCCAATTTTTGGTTCTTTTTCTTGCTCCCTCTATCCCCCAAGATATTCACTTGCTTCGATGAGCTGGTTACGTGTCTGGCAAGAGAAAAATGTTTATAACCAAGGGAAAGAGCAGAGGAAAGACATGGGTTTGAAACCGCAGGCATGGGCCCCACAGGAAAAAGAAACACAACTTGGATTGTCCGGGACTCAAACCTGGCTCAACTGGTTGGAAGGCAGCTATGCTCACCACTATAGTTCCAATGCTCAGACCATGCGGGACCACTGCAATGGTATGACCATCCAGGACTCACCCCTTGAAAATGTCGCAGGTTCCTTGTTGTCACTTTTATTTCATGAACTGGATTACTCAGGAAAAAAAGTGAAGGGGCTGCAAAAACCTTACAACGATGCACACAGAGTGGAGGGAAGCTCGCTGCTTTTCAGGGCTCGTTGGTCTAGGGGTATGATTCTCGCTTAGGGTGCGAGAGGTCCCGGGTCCAAATCCCGGACGAGCCCCTTTTACCAGCTGGGACCACCAAATGGAAGTGCTTTGGCTCAGCGTTTCAACGCATGCTGTCCCCAGATCAGGTCAAAAAGCTGTTAATCACGTCCTGGTTTGAAGGATCTGGTGGGAAGAGCCACTGGCTGACCTGATCTGGCCGAATCCATCCTCGTCTTTGATGACTTTCTACTAGGGGGAAAGCACAAACTGAAAGAGCTTAGACTTCGGTATATATGTTGGCTCCTACAGTGTCCAAAAAAATCCCTCCAGCTTAAAGTTGGGGATGTAGCTCAGTGGTAGAGCGCATGCTTTGCATGTATGATGTCCAGGGTTCAATCCCCTGCATCTCCAAGACTGTCTTAGATGACGCCTTCATTTTGGGCACAGGCCGATACTGTTTCTGTTTTCTGTGCCTCTAAGTTGGAAATGTGAAGCCCTGGCAGGTCTCTTGTCAGCTTTCGATAGCTCAGTTGGTAGACCGGAGGACTGTAGGTTCAACACCAGCTATCCTTAGGTCTTTGGTTCAAATCCGGCTCGAAGGAGGAGTATTTTTTTTTCTTCTCCACTACTTTTAACAAGGTCTTGTGCAAGGCATGGCTGGCCCAGGGTTGTAATCTCGACATAAATGTGGTCCCTGACCGGGAATCGTACCCGGGCCGCGGCGGTGAGAGCGCCGAATCCTAACCACTAGAACACCAGGGACTGCTTGCAGGTCTTGTCTTTGATGTGGTGTCCTCAAGGTTGTGGATGCAGCTCAGTGGCTGAGCTATTTGATAACAGAGTCTGCCGAGTTTCTTGTCAATGGACTCTCGCTGTTGTTCTAGCATTTTCCTCTTCTCTTCCAATTTTTGGTTCTTTTTCTTGCTCCCTCTATCCCCTAAGATATTCACTTGCTTCGATGAGCTGGTTACGTGTCTGGCAGGAGAAAAATGTTTCTGCCGAGTTTCTTGTCAATGGACTCTCGCTGTTGTTCTAGCATTTTCCTCTTCTCTTCCAATTTTTGGTTCTTTTTCTTGCTCCCTCTATCCCCCAAGATATTCACTTGCTTCGATGAGCTGGTTACGTGTCTGGCAGGAGAAAAATGTTTATAACCAAGGGAAAGAGCAGAGGAAAGACATGGGTTTGAAACCGCAGGTATGGGCCCCACAGGAAAAAGAAACACAACTTGGATTGTCCGGGACTCAAACCTGGCTCAACTGGTTGGAAGGCAGCTATGCTCACCACTATAGCTCCAATGCTCAGACCATGCGGGACCACTGCAATGGTATGACCATCCAGGACTCACCCCTTGAAAATGTCGCAGGTTCCTTGTTGCCACTTTTATTTCATGAACTGGATTACTCAGGAAAAAAAGTGAAGGGGCTGCAAAAACCTTACAACGATGCACACAGAGTGGAGGGAAGCTCGCTGCTTTTCAGGGCTCGTTGGTCTAGGGGTATGATTCTCGCTTAGGTCGCGCTCCCGCATGGAAGGAAGGAATTCTCCGCTGCAGGAGTATGAAGTGAATGAAGTGAATCAGCTCCGCCTAGGGAGTTATCTCTTTTGGTGTTGTGGTTAGCAATTGCAAAACGTCACGTTTGACGTCAGGCTTAACAACCGGATAGCAACGCATTACATTTACTCACCTCTAATGGACTTAAAAAATATATAATTTGTAATCCTTTTGTTATCAAAAAATACATTTTACATTTTATAGTTGACAATGATTTACAAAAAGACAGTCAATGACGCAAAGCATAAAGACTTTTGACCCCTGTGAGTAAAAATAAATCTTTGCACTCGATCAAATTTCAGGACCCTCCTTTCATGACCTTTCCTAGATATGTGCGTTCTACCCCCCAGTATCCTTACATTTTCAAAATCTAGCTAGTATAAAGTTATTTTGCAGTATTTGTGTGTGTTTGTGTGTGATTGCGTTAGTATCAGCCGCCATCTTTTTTTTTCATGGCTGCAATGCTCTTCAATACCAGCAGGGGTCGCAGGGGTAAGAAGTGTGTTTATACGTGTCATACAATGTCATACAATGTCAGTTGCTTCTTTCATCATTGTGGATATTTTTGATTTGACATTTACATTACCAGCATCATAGGCTATTCACTATCATTGTCATGTTCTTATATCACGTTTTTTAATATCATGTTCTTCTTCATCATAATCATCATCATCATCATCATCATCATCATCATCATAAAAAATATTTATTTAAAAAAAAGGTTTTATATAGTTTTTTCAGTTTTTATATAATCTGTGTGAATATGCAGCTTGGAGTATTCAAAGCTGATACAACATGAAATGAATTAAATGACAGTACTATCTATGGGTCATCGTGCATTAAATCAAGAATTTAATCATGCTTGTAACATGTGTACTTTTAAAAACTTTTAAATTATTCACATCATAGAACTTTTATTTACAACAAGCATAAGAACAAAAAGATCGCTATTATGCCGCTTTGAGCTTTGAGCTCCGTTGCGTTCCTAACCGGAAGAGGCACAGCACAGGGGCATAGAAAACACACTGCCACCTAGCGATGTGACGGTGTAATTGCAGCGCGGCCTACGCAGAAGTGTAAAGTGCGAGAGCCCTTACGTAGGGAACGTAAGCACGTAAAAAAAAAAAAAAAAAAAAAAATAAATAAATAAATAAATAGGCCTTTTGCAGCTCCACCAAGCGGGCTAACTCTCTTGGTGTAGTGGTTGCGCGGCCGGTTGGTATGCGGGAGATCGGGGTTCGACTCCCGCATGGATGGAAGAAATTCTCAGCTGCAGGAGTATGAAGTGAATGAAGTGAATCAGCGATTCAGTGAATTAAGTGAATCAGCTCCGCCAAGGTAGTTAACTCTTTTGGTGTTGTGGTTAGCAATTGCAAAACGTCACGTTTGACGTCAGGCTTAACAACCGGATAGCAACGCATTACATTTACTCACCTCTAATGGACTTAAAAAAATTATAATTTGTAATCCTTTTGTTATCAAAAAATACATTTTACATTTTATAGTTGACAATGATTTACAAAAAGACAGTCAATGACGCAAAGCATAAAGACTTTTGACCCCTGTGAGTAAAAATAAATCTTTGCACTTGATCAAATTTCAGGACCCTCCTTTCATGACCTTTCCTAGATATGTGCGTTCTACCCCCCAGTATCCTTACATTTTCAAAATCTAGCTAGTATAAAGTTATTTTGCAGTATTTGTGTGTGTTTGTGTGTGATTGCGTTAGTATCAGCCGCCATCTTTTTTTTTCATGGCTGCAATGCTCTTCAATACCAGCAGGGGTCGCAGGGGTAAGAAGTGTGTTTATACGTGTCATACAATGTCATACAATGTCAGTTGCTTCTTTCATCATTGTGGATATTTTTGATTTGACATTTACATTACCGGCATCATAGGCTATTCACTATCATTGTCATGTTCTTATATCACGTTTTTTTATATCATGTTCTTCTTCATCATAATCATCATCATCATCATCATCATCATCAAAAATATTTATTTAAAAAAAAGGTTTTATATAGTTTTTTCAGTTTTTATATCATCTGTGTGAATATGCAGCTTGGAGTATTCAAAGCTGATACAACATGAAATGAGGGGGGGCGAACGGAGGTAACCACAACACAAACTCCACTCTCTCCAGCTCTCAGCAGCCTCACCCTCACAGAGCATGAAGTGAGACGTGTGCTGAAGGCGGTGGACCCCAGGAAAGCCTCAGGGCCGGATGGCGTCCTGGGACGGGTGCTGAGGGACTGCGCTGACCAGCTGGCCGGGGTTTTCACCAACATCTTCAACCAGTCCCTGTCCCAGGCCACCATCCCACCCTGCCTGAAAACCTCAACTATCATCCCAGTCCCGAAGAAAAGCACGGTGAGCTACCTAAACGACTACCGCCCGGTGGCACTCACACCAATCATCATGAAGTGCTTCGAGAAACTAGTCCGGGCCCACATAGTCACACGCCTCCCGCCCAACCTGGATCCATACCAGTTCGCCTACAGAGCCCGCAGGTCCACAGAGGACGCCATCGCGACGACTCTCCACTCCACTCTTTCCCACCTGGAGAGGGGAAACAGCTACGCGAGACTGCTCTTTGTGGACTTCAGCTCCGCCTTCAACACCATCCTTCCAGACAGGCTAGTGACCAAACTACTAGACCTGGGTCTATCACACTCTATATGTGCATGGATCAAGGACTTCCTGACCGACCGCCCCCAGAGGGTGCGGGTGGGCCCCCACACCTCCACAGCCCTCAGACTCAGCACTGGGTCCCCCCAGGGCTGCGTGCTAAGCCCCATCCTCTACAACCTCTACACCTACGACTTCACCCCCGTCCACCCCAGCAACTCCATCGTAAAGTTTGCAGACGACATCACCGTGGTGGGATGCATCTCGGGGGGGGACGAGGCGGCGTACAGGGATGAGGTAGAGCAACTGAGCAAGCTGTGCAAGGTTAACAACCTGCTGCTGAACAAGTCAAAGACCCAGGAAATCATCGTAGACTTCAGGAGGAAAAAGTCCGAGATCCAGCCCCTGCTCATCGACGGAGAGAGCGTGGAGAGAGTCTCAACCCTCCGATTCCTGGGGATGCACATGCGGGATGACCTGACCTGGAAGGACAACACAAAAGCCACCATCAAGAAGGCACAACAGTGGCTATACATCCTGAGAGTCCTCAGGAAGGAACACAGCAAGCAGGAGATACTGGTGACCTTCTACCGCGGCGCAGTGGAGAGCATCCTCACCTACGGCATCTGCAACTGGTTCTCCAGCTGCACAACCGCGGAGAGAAATGCGCTACAGAGAGTCGTGAGAACAGCACAGAAGATCACCGGCGCCCCCCTCCCCTCTCTGGAAGAGCTGTACAACACACGCTGTCTCAGGAAGGCCTCCAAGATCTCCAGGGACCCAACCCACCCTGGGTACGAACACTTTACCCGGCTGCCCTCGAAAAGGCGGTTCAGGACCTTGGCCGCAAGGACAAACAGACTGAAGAACAGCTTCTACCACAGGGCCGCTCAGGCCCTGAACAGAGCAAAGACCTAGGTTCTGGGCCCTGGACAGTCTGGACGGATTGATGGCAGCTGCTGGACTGAAAAAATCAGGTGTAGTGCTGAGGCACAAATATGTACATTTCAAGCCTGCAAACTGCGACACTTTAGATAAATGTGCAATAACACCATTGTGCAATATGACAACCCTAGTCGTCTATCTGTACAGTATAGTATAGTGGATAGTGTACATAGCCTTTATTTATGTAAACCAGCTCCTTCCCTTCTTGTGATTTTTTTAAAAGTTTTTTTTTTTCCTTTCCTAACACCAGGGGAGCCACCCCTCCTACATTTCGTTGTTTGGTACCTGTACTGTAGCAATGACAATAAAGACCATTCATTCATTCATTCATTCATTCCTGTTTATTGCACAATATACCGGTCGAAGATTAAGTAAGTAAGTAAGCCTCCCACCAAGCTTAGATTGGACCTCTCATGGGCCAAACTCAGAGATCTATGCAAGGGTGGAATAACTGGCCCTATGCCTGGGACAATAAGTCCCAGCACAGGGGGAGGCACCATGGGAGTGTAGAAAGAAGCTGTGTTTCTCTCCACTCCCCATGTTTGTTACTCTGAGGGACAGCCGCACACTGCTTCACATCAGCACTGTCCTGGCCAGAGCCCGTAGCTGTCGGGAGTGGATTCACCCTTGGTGGTTGATGCACCCCACTGTGGACATGTCCCTAGGACATCGATACACGTTGTGCTTCAGTCTCAACCAGAGTACTTCTTACAGAGCGTCCATCGTGTACGCCCCCCTCATCCCTGAAGTGATGCAACTGTCATCACAACTTTGAGTCAGTCAGGCTAATTGACATTGTGTTGTAAATGCAGTTACCTGTAGTGGTGATAAGCAACTGGAGCCCAAATAGAATGTGAGAATAATTTGAGTGAATAGTTTGGCAGGGAGATAAACTAATAACATAAGGCAAACTGCGTAGTAGCAATGTGACACAGGAATCTCTGAGGCCACACGCTAGCAAACGTTCTTGTGTTGGGGATGAGCCGAACAAAAGATTTCACTTGATAGAGTGAAGCTTTTAGGCGACTTCTAATGAACCAAATATAACGCTCTGTGGAAAGTAAACATCTGCTCATGGAGTACCGTCCTGTGATAATGTTACGCTAAGTCTGATCGTGTCTGGTGGAGAAATGCTCACAGCTGGAGGAAGCGAGTAGGGAGGTCAGAATGACGGTATAGTGACTGTTTATACAGTGCCCTCCAAGTATTGGGATAGTGAAGCATAGTTTTCTTCTTTTGGCTTTGTGCTCCAAAAATGTGGATTTGAAATCAAACAATGCTCATAGATCTCTGAGTTTGGCCCATGAGAGGTCCAATCTAAGCTTGGTGGGCCTTCCCTTGAGAGTGATTGCTACACTCCAGAGCACCAGAGGCCTATATGATCTAAAGTGGAGGCAATTTGAGGTGTGGTGCGAGCGCAGCGAGTTGATACCTTATCAGTACCATATCCCCGCAGTCCTCTTGCTCCTGCCAAACCATCTTTATCAGGGCAACACTTTCTCTACTGTTCAAGTCTACTTTGTGGCTATCTCGGTTTGCCATGTCTGCTTGTAGCTTCATAAAAGGAGTGAGCCGGCTTCGTCCTGTTTCCAGACAGCATATTCCTTCTTGGGACTGGTCCTTGGGTTCTGGAGCTTCTCACCAGTGTATGGTTAGAATCCTTGGAGGTGGTGGACATGTCGATACTATCCTACAAGTCTGCCATGTTGCTTGCACTGGCCATGGCTAAGTGCGTAAGTGACATGCAAGGAGCTTTCCTGGCGATGCATTGTGGCCTAACGTTGCATTAGTTTCCAAGGTCATTATCATGGCCTACAGCAGTTAAGCCACTGAACATTCCATCCACCTCCCTTCCACACAGAAGAACAGAGGTGCCTGAAAACCCTCTGTCATGTTCAGGCACTGTGCATCTACACGGACAGAACACAGTCATTCAGGAGATGTGAGCAGCTGTTTGTTTGCTTTGCTTACACAGTAATACGGTACCATACGGGGCAAAGCGTTGTCCAAATGCTCTCAAGGTCCTTAGCCCCTCTCTGGGTCTCCGTGCGCATCCCACCTGATATAAGAGGGCTGGCTGTGTTTTGGGGACCGCTGATATCGGAGATCAGTACTGCTGCCAGCTGGGATTCTCCACACATCTGCAGTCCATAATGAGGGGTTCTTCATAATCTTCTGCAGAGAACCTGGGTTATAACCATAATTTCTAGTTTTATACTATCTTTTTTCTGACCCATTGTTAAAGTGTGTAATAGCTCCACCCTCATCTTGGTGACCTTGCAGTTATGAATAGCTTACCAATGTCAACTGAAATGTCCATATTGGTAAGATAGACAGACAGACAGGCAGACAATAATGGTATTGGCATGCATGTGAATAGAGGCCAGCACAGCACACATCCAGTCTAGGAAGAACAGACACATGTGTTTATCACACCCATGCAAATGTAGGCTTATTACCAGTGTGCGAAAT
>NC_137692.1:10028741-10138741 GCF_963989245.1 Nansenia antarctica | reverse complement strand
GGCTCCTACAGTGTCCCAAAAAATCCCTCCAGCTTAAGTTTGGGGATGTAGCTCAGTGGTAGAGCGCATGCTTTGCATGTATGATGTCCAGGGTTCAATCCCCTGCATCTCCAAGACTGTCTTAGATGACACCTTCATTTTGGGCACAGGCCGATACTGTTTCTGTGTCCGACACTGTGCCTCTAAGTTGGAAATGTGAAGCCCTGGCAGACCTCTTGTCACCCTTTGATAGCTCAATTGGTAGAGCGGAGGACTGTAGGTTCAACACCAGCTATCCTTAGGTCGTTGGTTCAAATCCGGCTCGAAGGAGGAGTATTTTTTTTTCTTCTCCACTACTTTTAACAAGGTCTTGTGCAAGGCATGGCTGGCCCAGGGTTGTAATCTCGACATAAATGTGTTCCCTGACCGGGAATCGAACCCGGGCCGCGGCGGTGAGAGCGCCGAATCCTAACCACTAGACCACCAGGGACTGCTTTGCAGGTCTTGTCTTTGATGTGGTGTCCTCAAGGTTGTGGATGCAGCTCAGTGGCTGAGCTATTTGATAACAGAGTCTGCCGAGTTTCTTGTCAATGGACTCTCGCTGTTATTCTAGCATTTTCCTCTTCTCTTCCAATTTTTGGTTCTTTTTCTTGCTCCCTCTATCCCCCAAGATATTCACTTGCTTCGATGAGCTGGTTACGTGTCTGGCAGGAGAAAAATGTTTATAACCAAGGGAAAGAGCAGAGGAAAGACATGGGTTTGAAACCGCAGGCATATGCCCCACAGGAAAAAGAAACACAACTTGGATTGTCCGGGACTCAAACCTGGCTCAACTGGTTGGAAGGCAGCTATGCTCACCACTATAGCTCCAATGCTCAGACCATGCGGGACCACTGCAATGGTATGACCATCCAGGACTCACCCCTTGAAAATGTCGCAGGTTCCTTGTTGCCACTTTTATTTCATGAACTGGATTACTCAGGAAAAAAAGTGAAGGGGCTGCAAAAACAGATCAGGTCAAAAAGCTGTTCATCACGTCCTGGTTTGAAGGATCTGGTGGGAAGAGCCACTGGCTGACCTGATCTGGCCGAATCCATCCTCGTCTTTGATGACTTTCTACTAGGGGGAAAGCACAAACTGAAAGAGCTTAGACTTCGGTATATATGTTGGCTCCTACAGTGTCCCAAAAAATCCCTCCAGCTTAAGGTTGGGGATGTAGCTCAGTGGTAGAGCGCAATGGGTTAGAAAGAGGGAGATAAAGGTTTGGACCTTCCTTTTGCACCAACGAGCATCATAAACAGCCTAACTCAATAGATCACAGAGTGCTCATTCAAATACACCACACTCTCTTGAAATATTTGTGTTGAATAAGAAGAACAGTTGGGCAATGGCTAGATACGGCATTTTGAACCGTGTCATAATTTATTAGCTATCGATAGTCAATTTACAGACCTTGCATGTTTACCTGCGTATACTGTACTGTGTACTGTACTTGTAGCATGGCAAATAAAACGTGAAACTGAACCAGCAGCTCTGACTTGAATGTTGTTTGATGTTCATGAAATGTTAACGGTAGTTCAATAATGTATAAAATATATATATATATATTGCAAAAGTTCAATAAGAAATATCTCTAGACAGTTGCACATTATGTAGTAGTACCTTGGAGCACCACGACTCTGTTCCTACTGCAGCAACCTGCATTTTGGTTTTCAGACGTCAGTGTATGAGAGCAAGATTTGACATGAAACATTTGTGAAAGGACTCCAAAAAAGTTCCACAGCAGCTCAGAACAAGACTGTACATTTGTAGTTGCAGGAGAAAGACACAGTGGGTCCGTCAAGCATCATAAACAGCCTAACTCAATAGAACACAGAGTGCTCATTCAAAACACCACACTCTCTGGAAATATGTTGTTGAATAAGAAAAACTGTTGGGCAATGGCTAGATGGTTAGATGAATACATGTGTATACTGTACTGTGTACTGTACTTGTTGCATGGCAAATAAAACTTGAAACTGAACTATAAGGCTGGACTTTGACTACTGAACACTGCACATTTCCAGTACAAGACATCAGAAAATTACTTATCTTTTTCTACACATTTATTCTCTTTGAAAGGCCTATCTGACCCAGGGACTACCACTGATAGATAGTGACAGCTGTCAGTCTAGTGACTGAGTGATTGGGGGCGGGGTTAACCAGCTATTGTTACCTCTCTGAGTCACCGTTTCTCTGCTGAGTGATTTCAGGTGTACCAACATTCACAGATGCATATCTTCTTCAAATATTTGCAGATGTTAATGAATGGCACATCATTTGAAAGCTTACAATCTGTACTTTCATAATCTGTAAAAAACTGAAACATGAACATGGCCTACTTGTTCCCCAAAACACCAGCTGCTGTCACGACTTGGCTGACGACTTGGTGGCCTGGCTGCAACATCTAACATCTTAGAGATAGATCATCTATACTTCCATATAGATACTTTACCTCAAAGTCATTGTTTGATTTCAAATCCACATTTTTGGAGCACAAAGCCAAAAGAAGAAAACTATGCTTCACTATCCCAATACTTGGAGGGCACTGTATAAACAGTCGCTATACCGTCATTATGACCTCCCTACTCGCTTCCTACAGCTGTGAGCATTTCTTCACCAGACACTATCAGACTTAGCGTAACATTTTCACAGGACGGTACTCCTTGAGCAGATGTTTACTTTCCACAGAGCGTTATATTTGGTTCATTAGAAGTCGCCTAAAAGCTTCACTCTATCAAGTGAAATCTTTTGTTCGGCTCATCCCCAACACGAGAAAGTTTGCTAGCGTGTGGCCTCAGAGATTCCTGTGTCACATTGCGACTACACAGTTTGCCTTGTGTTATTAGTTTATCTCCGTGCCAAACTATTCACTCAAATTATTCTCACATTCTTATTTGGGTTCCAGTTGCTTATCACCACTACAGCTAACTGCATGTACAACACAATGTCAATTAGCCTGACTGACTCAAAGTTGTGATGACAGTTGCATCACTTCAGGGATGAGGGGGGCGTACACGATGGACCCTCTGTAAGAAGTACTCTGGTTGAGACGGAAGCACAACGTGTATCGATGTCCTAGGGACATGTCCACAGTGGGGTGCATCAACCACCAAGGGTGAATCCACTCCCGACAGCTACGGGCTCTGGCCAGGACAGTGCTGATGTGAAGCAGTGTGCGGCTGTCTCTCAGAGTAACAAACATGGGGAGTGGAGAGAACACAGCTTCTTTCTACACTCCCATGGTGCCTCCCCCTGTGCTGGGACTTATTGTCCCAGGCATAGGGCCAGTTATTCCACCCCTGCCCCAAGCTCATAGATCTCTGAGTTTGGCCCATGAGAGGTCCAATCTAAGCTTGGTGGGCCTTCCCTTGAGAGTGATTGCTACACTCCAGAGCACCAGGGCCCCTTCTACAAGAGGCCGCATAATCAAACACTGCAAAACAAACAACAAGTGTATTGCAAGCTTTCATAAAGCAGACAAGTGAAGGCAGTGGTTTTAAGGGTTCAAACAACATCACTTTATTATGTATACATAGCAGAACAAAAACCAATAGAAATGATTCAAATATGCAGACAATCAGACAGTAGCCGTCTCATAATTGTGACAACTGCCAATGAAAAGGGCTACCTGTAGGCAAAATCATTTTTCTGTTTTATACATGTGCTTAAACTACAGATTGTAAGCTTTCAAATGATGCATCATACATTGAAATCGGAAACAAATTGAAGACGACATGAGTATTTGAAAGTTGCTACACCTGAAATCACTAAGCACAGAAAATCCCCATCAAAGATAATGAATCCCCATCAAACAACAAGAAACGAAGTCATTGTGTTATAGATTACACTTATTTAATTAACGTAAAACTGTTCGGAAAAATAACGAGTGGGTACTTCACATCTTCGAGTTGAATGTTAGCTAAAAAAACGAAAATCTGAAGAAAAAAACAACAACTTTCAAGACGAATTTCACGTCTTTCTCATTTCCGAGAGGTGTCTGTTTACATCAAATTGTGACACAATATGCTCAACATAACAATGATACTACAGTGAGCTAAAGTAGCGCATCAGCCCCTGACGCACACCCACTTTCTCAGTCTCAGCCCTTTGCGGCAGCGCCACCAAGGATGGTTTTGGTGTGTTCTCATGAACCCTCCATTCCTGTCTGTAGTCCTCACCATGGGCTTCACAAAGGTTGTGTAGAGCGCAGCATGTAATCACCATGGATTTCACCAGGTCCCGATCACAGTCATTCCGCTTCATAAGGCAACGCCACCTGCCCTTGAGTCTGCCTAAGGCATCCTGAACAGCAACCCTTGCTCTGCTTGTTTTCATGTTGTACTGTAGTTGTTCTTCAGTCAGTCGTCCGTTGTCAGAAAATGGCTTCAAAAGCCAGCTGTGCAGGGGATATGCAGCATCCCCTAGAAGGTAGTAACCAATGTCACATCCACCAATGTTCCTTGTGCGACCTGAGAAAAAGTTTTCATAGCTGGCTAGCTGCCCCAGCTTGGACACACGGAGAACACGGGCATCATGCATACTCCCTGTAAACCCTGTGCAGACATCCCAGAACAATCCCTTTCCGTCTACAACGGCTTGCAGGATGATTGAGTGCCAGCCCTTACGGTTCCAAAAGTCACTCTGGTATTGTCTTGGTGCCATAATGGGGATGTGAGATCCGTCAATAGCTCCAACACATTGTGGAACCCCCAATCTCTGCTCGAAGTAGTCAGCCATTTCCTCAAACTTTTCCTGAGTTGGAGGACGAATCAGTTCTGGTACTAGTATCGCTCGTACAGCAGCGCAGAAGTCTCTCACACACCGCCACACAGTTGTGATACTGACACCAAACAGATGTGATACACTTCTGTACTCTGAGCTGGTCGCCAATTTCCACAGTGCCATCGCTACTCTTTTGTTGAGGGGGACACACAAGCGGGAGGCTGTGTCTCGTCTCTCCATGGCTGGTCGAAGTTTATGGCACAGATACAGGAATGTTTCCTCCGACATTCTGAAGTTCTGTACCCACTGAGCATCGGTGAAATCAGGGACCACGAAATCCCACCACTCGTTAGCTCTGTTGATGGCCCAAACTGACGGGGCGCTGCGACGAGTTCGCAAAAAAACCTGAAGCATCTGAAATAGATCAGAGATAAGTTAGATGTGTTTTGTAAATTCGGAATAAACCCAAAGGCAGTCATATGCTAGAAATAGCATTGAAGGATAACAAAACCCACCTGTGTTTGTTGTTTACGCCGACGAACAAAGCCCTCATCGTAGCTCCTTACGATAGCCTCCTCACGAAGTCCATTCCTTGCTCTTCTTCCTGAGTGCCAGTCTCCTCAGAACACAGATGATGGAGGATCTCACCTGCAGCTGAAAGTTCCATAGTTCAATGAGAAACCTGAAAGTGTCAACAGCAGCAGCATGTGCTTGTATTTATGGGGGTAGCCTACCCCGGTCTGGCTGAAACTTTGGAATAGCCAATGAAACGCAACTTGCTAATCTATTCTAATCGATCAGCCCACCCCCAATATCCACTGTAACCTGGAGGTGGGCAGTGGTTAATGATGATAGGGGGCAAGGTCAATAATAGCCTGTGCTTGTCAATGAAAGGAGAACCACAGGGCTTTGTCAGTCAGCATCAGGCAATCAAGTGGTTGGTTGTCTATCCTGCCTATCAATAGCCAGGCAACCCGCTGGTCATGTTTATCAATAGCCAGGCCATCAAGTCGTGAGCCAAGTCGTTGGTCATGGCTTTGTCAGTCGATGTCAGTAGCAGAGAGTTGTCATATGACTGACTAGCAGACCTCTTTATCCTAATGCCTGTAGATACTAAAGCCATATTTCCTTACAAGCTCCACATCTGGATTCATAATTCAAACTTTGTGATCCACATCTGAATCTGAATATATACATTGCACCTTTCAGACTCATCTTGTTAGTGGAAGTATCACAGAGGTCAATCACTGTGTCCTTGAAGCAGAACACAGATAATGTCTGTGTATCCCTATATCTCCCAATAGAGCCCACTGGAAATGTTTCTTGGAGTCCGTTCACAATGTTTCATGTCATGTCATTATAGAACATTTGCACAACAGCTCAATTGCCAAATCCTGAACAGAAAACCTGAGTGAGTATACAGAAATGTACCCGGTCCACCCTACTCAGTTCCTACTCAGAAATTACCTTGACACTTCTGCAATAGCCTCCACTATACAGTGGGAAGGCGCTGTTTGGATAATGAACTACCCCATACATGGTTGGTGAAACCGCTAGGAATTCTAGGCTCTGGTAGTCATATTTTGGGCTGCGAACCACTTTAATGACATCAATTTGCTAAAAGATTTATATAATTATTTAAACCCACCGCAGTATACTTAACACAAATATGTAACCTGATGGTTTGTAAAATCCCTTGTAATAATGTTGTCTTGCAGCTCCGAAAGCGTTTAGTCAAGCAATAACTTTATTGTCTCAGCAAAATAGTATTGTACAGTACACAGAGTATAACGGGTAATGAAAGACAGCTCAAATACTACTACATGTTTGAGCGGCACACATTATATACAACAGATCTCAAAGGTGTGGTTCCCTGGAGATGGGCAGTGGTTAATAATGATAGGGGACAAGGTCAATAGTAGCCTGTGCTTGTCAATGGAAGGAGAACAACAGGACTTTGTCAGTCAGTATCAGGCCACCAAGTCGTCAGCCAAGTCGTGACAGCAGCTGGTGTTTTGGGGAACAAGTAGGCCATGTTCATGTTTCAGGTTTTTTAATTTAAAAAAATACACATTATGAAAAGACAGATTGTAAGCTTTCAAATGATGTGCCATTCATTAACATCTGCAAATATTTGAAGAAGATATGCATCTGTGAATGTTGGTACACCTGAAATCACTCAGCAGAGAAACGGTGACTCAGAGAGGTAACAATAGCTGGTTAACCCCGCCCCCAATCACTCCCTCACTAGACTGACAGATGTCACTATCTATCAGTGGTAGTCCCTGGGTCAGATACGCCTTTCAAAGAGAATAAACGTGTAGAAAAAAACAAGTAATTTGCTGATGTCTTGTACTGGAAATGTGAAGTGTTCAGTAGTCAAAGTCCAGCCTTATAGTTCAGTTTCAAGTTTTATTTGCCATGCCACAAGTACAGTACACAGTACAGTATACGCAGGTAAGCATGCAAGGTCTGTAAATTGACTATCGATAGCTAATCAATTATGACACGGTTCAAAATGCTGTATCTAGCCATTGCCCAACTGTTCTTCTTATTCAACACAAATATTTCCAGAGAGTGTGGTGCATTTGAATGAGCACTCTGTGTTCTATTGAGTTAGGCTGTTTATGATGCTCGTTGGTGCAAAAGGAAGGTCCAAACCTTTATCTCCCTCTTTCTAACCCAAACCTGCTACAAGTTCAAAGTCATTGTAAATGTCTTGTTCTGGTGGCTGGGGTCCGAGAGGACCCGCTGTGTCTTTCTCCTGCAGCTCCAAACGGACAGTCTGGTTCTGTGCTGCTGTGATGTATTTTGCCTCATCAGAACAGAATTCTCTGATCTTAATCTGATCTCAAAAAGACACTTCTGCATGGCAATGTCCAGAGTCCGGATTGGGCTTGCACAGGACGACCATCTCTGGGAGGCTGGACATCACCATCGCGCAGCATCTGAAACTCGACTGGTTCTGCATCAAGGTGTTCCCTGGCCACAAACACACGTCTCTGAGCATCAAAGCTGCAATAGAAGGAAGACAGTACATTAAAATATTGCCCAGCTACCTGCACTCCATATTCATAAAACACTACCATATATCATGTTCATGAAATAAAATAGCTAATACACAACAACGATAATCACCTGAAGTGCTGGTAACTCTTAATCTGAGAGATCTGAGAGATCTGAGAGACAGATTTTCCTCCGGCGTGGTTTTAAACCATGTTCCTTGTAGGACTGGGTAATGGATTCCAGAAGTTCAGTGTTGATCCTGAACAGAAAACAAACAAACACACTGGTTTCAGACTCATGTGCTCAGTCGTGGTAGATCTAGTGGTTAGCTCATAACAAAGCATGTGTCATGTTACTAAGAACAAAGCACTGCTTGGCTCTCCTAGTAGGAGTGGGCTAACACAACATGCTAAGAACACATAACTACACACAAGTAGATGTCCACAGAGTATAAACAAGACACGGTATCACAGACATAACAACTCACCCGAATACAAAGCAGAAAGTGTTACGGCACACAACAGTGCCATGAATCTTGTAGGTGGTCCTGTGAACCATGCGTTTCGTAGGCACTTTCTGTCTGGATTGAGTCAATTCAGAACAATTCATCGTTGCCAGCAGAGTTCCCATAATAAACATGTCTCTGTTTTGTACTGACAAAGACGCTGTCTGCTGTCTGGTGTTGTAGATCAGTTCAGGAGACAGACTTTGGCTGCAAGAGAGAACTTTTTGTTCAGAATCTCCTTTCCTCTTTTTTCCTCTCTCTTTTCCTCTCTCTTTTCCTCTCAGCTGGCATTTGCAATCAAATCTTCTTATGAAGTCCATTCCTTGCTCTTCTTGCTGAGTGCCAGTCTCCTCAGAACACAGATGATGGAGGATCTTACCTGCAGCTGAAAGTTCCATAGTTCAATGAGAAACCTGAAAGTGTCAACAGCAGCAGCATGTGCTTGTATTTATGGGGGTAGCCTACCCCGGTCTGGCTGAAACTTTGGAATAGCCAATGAAACGAAACATGCTAATCTATTCTAATCGATCAGCCCACCCCCAATATCCACTGTAACCTGGAGGTGGGCAGTGG
The DNA here is from genome assembly GCF_963989245.1 of Nansenia antarctica. Taxonomy (NCBI): domain Eukaryota; kingdom Metazoa; phylum Chordata; class Actinopteri; order Argentiniformes; family Microstomatidae; genus Nansenia; species Nansenia antarctica. The sequence continues at coordinate 10,129,914 of NC_137692.1, read as the reverse complement.
TTAATGATGATAGGGGGCAAGGTCAATAATAGCCTGTGCTTGTCAATGAAAGGAGAACAACAGCCTTGGGCTTTGTCAATCAGTATCAGGCAATCAAGTCGTTGGTTGTCTATCCTGCCTATCAATAGCCAGGCAACCCCCTGGTCATGTTTATCGATAGCCAGGCCATCAAGTCGTCAGCCAAGTCGTTGGTCATGGCTTTGTCAGTCGATGTCAGTAGCAGAGAGTTGTCATATGACTGACTAGCAGACCTCTTTCGTATCCTAATGCCTGTAGATACTAAAGCCATATTTCCTTACAAGCTCCAAATCTGGATTCCTAATTTAAACTTTGTGATCCACATCTGAACCATGTGAATCTGAAAAAAAAATATTTCCAGAGAGTGTGGTGTTTTGAATGAGCACTCTGTGTTCTATTGAGTTAGGCTGTTTATGATGCTTGACGGACCCACTGTGTCTTTCTCCTGCAACTACAAATGTACAGTCTTGTTCTGAGCTGCTGTGGAACTTTTTTGGAGTCCTTTCACAAATGTTTCATGTCAAATCATGCTCTCATACACTGACGTCTGAAAACCAAAATGCAGGTTGCTGCAGAAGGAACAGAGTCGTGATGCTCCAAGGTACTACTACATAATGTGCAACTGTCTAGAGATATTTCTTATAGAACTTTTGCAATATATATGTATATATATTCTTATACATTATTGAACAACAGTTAACATTTCATGAACATCAAACAACATTCAAGTCAGAGCTGCTGGAACATTAACCTTATCGTAATGTACCCAACATGACTGCTCTACCAAGCCCCTTGAGAATGGAAATGTGTGATAATGGCATCCTTTCCATGTGCCATTTTCTTTATTAAATCTAGTCTAAAAAATTACTATTCATGTGAAATCAATGTGACTGCAGTGTCAACTATTCCATATAATCATTTTTCAATGGTATTCCGTGAAGACATGTACTAAATATTTGTATAATTTACAAAAAGGGCAAATATTATTAATCCATTAAAATATAAAGACCTATAAAGACATGATCCTAACGCAATCATCTCTTCGATGAAAGAAGGAATCAACCAAAATAAACAAAGTAAAATAAAACAGCTACCTGTCATCAGCCACTTAATACGTGCCTCTTCAGTCTCTTTTTGAATAACCTTTTACTTTTTTCTTTGCGGATATCAAGAGGTAATTCATTCCAAATTGTACTAGCTCTATAAAGCACTGTTCTTTTCAAAAAAATTGTTCTTGGGTGGGCTTTCATAATGTCCTGGTATTATGGCGATGAACAGTATTACAAAATACTATGTGATCTTGCAGGAACTCAGGTTTGTGTGTTCGCAGTGTATTGCTAAAAAATGTCACTGTGCCTGAGGCTAGCCTTTTCTCCACATTAAGCCACGATAGGCTAGACTGCATTTTATGAATGCTAGTTCTAGAAGAGCAACCTAGAACGAGCCTAGCAGCCCTGTTCTGAGCTACTTGTAATCTAGATAGTTCTGTTTTTGAGGCCGAGGCCCACACCACTGAGCAGTAATCCAGGTGAGTTAAAACTAGTGATCTACAGACTTGTTCCAGGATATGAGATGGTACATATGGTGCACATTGTCTTGTGATGTGAATGCCAACACCCATTTTCTGAATGATTCTATTTATATGCTCTGACCATGACAGGTGGTTATCAATGACCAAACCAAGTAACTTTACTTTCTTCACTTGTTCGATGGGTTCCTTGGCTATATATAGATTCAATTTAGGCATAGAAGCCAGTTTGTGCTTAGACCCAAAAACAATACTCTGAGTTTTGGATATATTCAAAACAAGCTTGTTCAATGTAATCCATTCATGCACCATTTCTAATTCTTTTGAAAGAACTTGATTGAGTTCGTTATACGTATTTGCTGCATAATAAATTGTCAAGTCATCGGCATACATCACAATACAATAACTTTTTATAGCATTAGGCAAATCATTAGTGAAAGTAGAGAAGAGGAGTGGTCCAAGACAACTTCCTTGAGGCACACCACAAGCTAATTTGCTACTATTCGATAAGCTGCCATTATAGTACACTCTCTGTGTTCTTGCAAAGAGATAGCTTTTAATTAGGGTAATGGCAGGAGGTGTGAACCTGTAACAAGTGAGCTTTCTAATTAACAGCTCATGATCAATGACGTCAAAAGCAGCACTGAAGTCTAGCATCACTGCAGCCACTACCTTTGAGTTATCAATTTCTCCTAACCAGTCATCGGTCATCTGTGTGAGCGCAGTTGAGGTAGAATGGCCTTGCCTGTACGCATGTTGGTATTTGGTGGTTAGTCCATTTGACGTGAAATAGTCCTGAATCTGAACATAAATAATCCTTTCCATGACTTTGCTGAGTACAGGAAGAATACTAATAGGACGACTGTTGGGTCCACTGAAAGTTGTTCTACTATCCTTTGGCAGTGGTATAATTTTACCCTCTTTCCACAATCCAGGACACATTCCACTTAATAAACATCTATTTAATATATGACCTATAGGCCCAGAAATGTGATTAGCGGCTATCTTCAATATCTTACTGTCTAGGTTGTCAGTACCCGCCGAACCATAAGCAGGGAGGGACTCCAGCAACTTCCTAACCTCCTCAGCGTCAACACATTGAAATTCAAATGAACAGTTCTTACCCCTCATTATTTCGTTGCTTATTAGTTTACAAGTGTTGGAATTGGTGCAGCACATGTTCTGTCTCAATTTGTCAGTTTTACTTGCAAAAAATGTATTAAAGTAGTTAGCAATATCTAGTGTCCAGCCTTATAGTTTTATTTGCCATGCAACAAGTACAGTACACAGTACAGTATACACATGTATTCATCTAACCATCTAGCCATTGCCCAACAGTTTTTCTTATTCAACAACATATTTCCAGAGAGTGTGGTGTATTTGAATGAGCACTCTGTGTTCTATTGAGTTAGGCTGTTTATGATGCTTGACGGACCCACTGTGTCTTTCTCCTGCAACTACAAATGTACAGTCTTGTTCTGAGCTGCTGTGGAACTTTTTTGGAGTCCTTTCACAAATGTTTCATGTCAAATCTTGCTCTCATACACTGACGTCTGAAAACCAAAATGCAGGTTGCTGCAGTAGGAACAGAGTCGTGGTGCTCCAAGGTACTACTACATAATGTGCAACTGTCTAGAGATATTTCTTATTGAACTTTTGCAATATATATATATATATTTTATACATTATTGAACTACCGTTAACATTTCATGAACATCAAACAACATTCAAGTCAGAGCTGCTGGTTCAGTTTCACGTTTTATTTGCCATGCTACAAGTACAGTACACAGTACAGTATACGCAGGTAAACATGCAAGGTCTGTAAATTGACTATCGATAGCTAATAAATTATGACACGGTTCAAAATGCCGTGCAACATCTAACATCTTAGAGATGGATAATCTATACTTCCATATAGATACTTTACCTCAAAGTAATTGTTTGATTTCAAATCCAAATTATTGGAGCACAAAGCCAAAAGAAGAAAACTATGCTTCACTATCCCAATACTTGGAGGGCACTGTATAAACAGTCGCTATACCGTCATCTGACCTCCATACTCGCTTCCTCCAGCTGTGAGCATTTCTTCACCAGACACGAGCAGACTTAGCGTAACATTTTCACAGGACGGTACTCCTTGAGCAGATGTTTACTTTCCACAGAGCGTTATATGGCTATTGACCTTGTCCCCTATCATCATTAACCACTGCCCATCTCCAGGGAACCACACCTTTGAGATATGTTGTATATAATGTGTGCCGCTCAAACATGTAGTAGTATTTGAGCTGTCTTTCATTACCCGGTATACTCTGTGTACTGTACAATACTATTTTGCTGAGACAATAAAGTTATTGCTTGACTAAACGCTTTCGGAGCTGCAAGACAACATTATTACAAGGGATTTTACAAACCATCAGGTTACATATTTGTGTTAAGTATACTGCGGTGGGTTTAAATAATTCTATAAATCTTTTAGCAAATTGATGTCATTAAAGTGGTTCGCAGCCCAAAATATGACTACCAGAGCCTAGAATTCCTAGCGGTTTCACCAACCATGTATGATGGGGTAGTTCATTATCCAAACAGCGCCTTCCCACTGTATAGTGGAGGCTATTGCAGAAGTGTCAAGGTCATTTCTGAGTAGGAACTGAGTAGGATGGACCGGGTACATTTCTGTATACTCACTCAGGTTTTCTGTTCAGGATTTGGCAATTGAGCTGTTGTGCAAATGTTCTATAATGACATGACTTGAAACATTGTGAACGGACTCCAAGAAACATTTCCAGTGGGCTCTATTGGGAGATATAGGGATACACACAGACATTAAAGTGTGTTCTGCTTCAAGGACACAGTGATTGACCTCTGTGATACTTCCACTAACAAGATGAGTCTGAAAGGTGCAATGTATATATTCAGATTCACATGGTTCAGATGTGGATCACAAAGTTTGAATTATGAATCCAGATGTGGAGCTTGTAAGGAAATATGGCTTTAGTATATACAGGCATTAGGATAAGAAAGAGGTCTGCTAGTCAGTCATATGACAACTCTCTGCTACTGACATCGACTGACAAAGCCATGACCAACGACTTGGCTGACGACTTGATGGCCTGGCTATTGATAAACATGACCAGCGGGTTGCCTGGCTATTGATAGGCAGGATAGACAACCAACCACTTGATTGCCTAATACTGACTGACAAAGCCCTGTGGTTCTCCTTTCATTGACAAGCACAGGCTATTATTGACCTTGCCCCCTATCATCATTAACCTCTACCCACCTCCAGGTTACAGTGGATATTGGGGGTGGGCTGATCGATTAGAATAGATTAGCAAGTTTCGTTTCATTGGCTATTCAGAACTATTTTATTTGATGAACATGATATATGGTAGTGTTTTATGAATATGGAGTGCAGGTAACTGGGCAATATTTTAATGTACTGTCTTCCTTCTATTGCAGCTTTGATGCTCAGAGACATGTGTTTGTGGCCAGGGAACACCTTGATGCAGAACCAGTCGAGTTTCAGATGCTGCGCGATGGTGATGTCCAGCCTCCCAGAGATGGTCGTCCTGTGCAAGCCCCATCCGGACTCTGGACATTGCCATGCAGAAGTGTCTTTTTGAGATCAGATTAAGATCAGAGAATTCTGTTCTGATGAGGCAAAAGACATCACAGCAGCACAGAACCAGACTGTCCATTTGGAGCTGCAGGAGAAAGACACAGCGGGTCCTCTCGGACCCCAGCCATCAGAACAAGACATTTACAATGACTTTGAACTTGTAGCAGGTTAGGGTTAGAAAGAGGGAGATAAAGGTTTGGACCTTCCTTTTGCACCAACGAGCATCATAAACAGCCTAACTCAATAGAACACAGAGTGCTCATTCAAATACACCACACTCTCTGGAAATATTTGTGTTGAATAAGAAGAACAGTTGGGCAATGGCTAGATACGGCATTTTGAACCGTGTCATAATTGATTAGCTATCGATAGTCAATTTACAGACCTTGCATGCTTACCTGCATGTACTGTACTGTGTACTGTACTTGTGGCATGGCAAATAAAACTTGAAACTGAACTATAAGGCTGGACTTTGACTACTGAACACTTCACATTTCCAGTACAAGACATCAGCAAATTACTCATTTTTTTCTACACGTTTATTCTCTTTGAAAGGCCTATCTGACCCAGGGACTACCACTGATAGATAGTGACAGCTGTCAGTCTAGTGACTGAGTGATTGGGGGCGGGGTTAACCAGCTATTGTTACCTCTCTGAGTCACCGTTTCTCTGCTGAGTGATTTCAGGTGTACCAACATTCACAGACGCATATCTTCTTCAAATATTTGCAGATGTTAATGAATGGCACATCATTTGAAAGCTTACAATCTGTACTTTCATAATCTGTAAAACACTGAAACATGAACATGGCCTACTTGTTCCCAAAAACACCAGCTGCTGTCACGACTTGGCTGCAACATCTAACATCTTAGAGATAGATCATCTATACTTCCATATAGATACTTTACCTCAAAGTCATTGTTTGATTTCAAATCCACATTATTGGAGCACAAAGCCAAAAGAAGAAAACTATGCTTCACTATCCCAATACTTGGAGGGCACTGTATAAACAGTCGCTATACCGTCATTCTGACCTCCCTACTCGCTTCCTACAGCTGTGAGCATTTCTTCACCAGACACTATCAGACTTAGCGTAACATTTTCACAGGACGGTACTCCTTGAGCAGATGTTTACTTTCCACAGAGCGTTATATGGCTATTATTGACCTTGTCCACTATCATTATTAACCACTGCCCATCTCCAGGGAACCACACCTTTGAGATCTGTTGTATATAATGTGTGCCGCTCAAACATGTAGTAGTATTTGAGCTGTCTTTCATTACCCGGTATACTCTGTGTACTGTACAATACTATTTTGCTGAGACAATAAAGTTATTGCTTGACTAAACGCTTTCGGAGCTGCAAGACAACATTATTACAAGGGATTTTACAAACCATCAGGTTACACATTTATGTTAAGTATACTGCGGTGGGTTTAAATAATTCTATAAATCTTTTAGCAAATTGATGTCATTTAAGTGGTTCGCGGCCCAAACTATGACTACCAGAGCTAGAATTCCTAGCGGTTTCACCAACTATGTATGGGGTAGTTCATTATCCAAACAGCGCCTTCCCACTGTATAGTGGAGGCTATTGCAGAAGTGTCACGGACATTTCTGAGTAGGAACTGAGTAGGGTGGACCGGGTACATTTCTGTATACTCACTCAGGTTTTCTGTTCAGGATTTGGCAATTGAGCTGTTGTGCAAATGTTCTATAATAACATGACATGAAACATTGTGAACGGACTCCAAGAAACATTTTCAGTGGGCTCTATTGGGAGATATAGGGATACACACAGACATTAAAGTGTGTTCTGCTTCAAGGACACAGTGATTGACCTCTGTGATACTTCCACTAACAAGATGAGTCTGAAAGGTGCAATGTATATATTCAGATTCAGATGTGGATCACAAAGTTTGAATTATGAATCCAGATGTGGAGCTTGTAAGGAAATATGGCTTTAGTATCTACAGGCATTAGGATAAAGAGGTCTGCTAGTCAGTCATATGAGAACTCTCTGCTACTGACATCGACTGACAAAGCCATGACCAACGACTTGGCTGACGACTTGATGGCCTGGCTATTGATAAACATGACCAGCGGGTTGCCTGGCTATTGATAGGCAGGATAGACAACCAACCACTTGATTGCCTGATGCTGACTGACAAAGCCCTGTGGTTCTCCTTTCATTGACAAGCACAGGCTATTATTGACCTTGCCCCCTATCATCATTAACCACTGCCCACCTCCAGGTTACAGTGGATATTGGGGGTGGGCTGATCGATTAGAATAGATTAGCAAGTTGCGTTTCATTGGCTATTCCAAAGTTTCAGCCAGACCGGGGTAGGCTACCCCCATAAATACAAGCACATGCTGCTGCTGTTCACACTTTCAGGTTTCTCATTGAACTATGGAACTTTCAGCTGCAGGTAAGATCTTCCATCATCTGTGTTCTGAGGAGACTGGCACTCAGGAAGAAGAGCAAGGAATGGACTTCATAAGACTTCGTGAGGAGGCTATCGTAAGGAGCTACGATGAGGGTTTCGTATATATTGGTATCTGTTACTACTAAAAATGAAGAAGAATTCTTGAGCAAATTTAAGACTTGTTTATTCAAAAAAGCAGGTTACACAGCATGGCCCCTCAATGGAGCTGATGGTCCGAATCGGTCACAGGATGGATGTGAAGAAAAATAAAGAGGCAGAGTCCATCTACGTAGCGGACTTTATACCCTGTCACTATTATTTCGCTGAGCCAACTAAACAGAGTCCACGTTACTTTAATTTGGTTGAATACAAAGCATACCAGTGAGTAGGTGAGGCCATTCTCCGTCCTGCAAATAGGATGTCATTGTCTTATTATAATGCAACTCACCCTATGGTCTAATACAATTCCAATGTAACCTATGTTATGGCCGTCTTGCTGACTCGACCCCAATGCAATTATCCTCCCATGATGACATTCCATCCTCTGCACATGCATTGTCAAAAGGCCACCGTGTGTCTCTCCCTATCTCTCCTAACAGAAACAACACAAACGGACGGTTATCTAGTGAATAGGGGAACGAATCAGATAAATGACAAATATGTTTCTGCCCTCAAGCAAGCCCTGGATGAGTAAAGAGGGAGTCAAACAGAGTCTCCTACTATGTTGCTTTCACTACGTGGCCGTCGGGTTGCCATGGCTACGTCATATGAAAATACACTACACAGCCCCCCTCGGAACACGCAGAGTGTGTTCCGAAACTAAACGACAGACAGAAAAACTACATCAACCCATCAACTACATCAACACATCAACACATCAACACATCAACACATCAACACATCAACACATCACTCAGTTCATCATGCATAATACAAAAACTGAGATACAGAAATTTCCAACGACCGATGTTTCCCTCGTCCGAAGCGGCAGGGTCAGAGGTTGCTAGCACATGGCCCCAGTTGGAGAACAGCCTTTACCGCTGTCTCAGATTGATAACACTTTCATAGTCAGGAGCTTCCATTGTCGCGTAACCATTACATCACTTCACAACCGACATCAATCACATGATATAGAAAGAAACAAACAGGAACCGAAGCAAACAATCACAAAACATCACTTAATAAACAAATCATCAAAAGAGGAAACAAAATCAGAAAGCAAAGCAGAATCCAGCTTTTGCTCATCAGCTATGTCGGCCATCATTAAAGCATTAACCGGAACATCAGAAATACACTTTCCAAAACATTTGATTAAAATACCAAGTAACATAATACAGATGATAATGACAACAAGAATAATAGCGACGGACCTGATCATATTACCAATACCTGAAAAAGCAGAATCAAAGAAATCCAATGTATTCCAACCGTGTTCTTTATGTAAATCCTCTATACCCTTCTTGTTAGATTCATGGAAATCATACAGAGCGTTACCAGAATCCGAAATATAACTGCAACATTCACCGCCTATCAAAGCACAAGTACCACCCTGACTGGCCAAAATAATGTCCAAAGCCATTCTATTTTGGAGAGCTACATTCTTAGTTTCAGTCAATTCAGTAGCCAGGGCAGATACTACAGCATCCGAAGCATTAATGTGTTTTTCAAGAACGGATGATAGGGCACTTAATTCAGTCTGAGAGTTGTAGACACCATAACTTGGGAATATTAGGCCAAAAAACTTCTGAGCGGTAGATAACGCCCTACGACTACGATGGGTTGCTTGTTTGTGAAGTACAGACATCTCTTCCCGAGTAACTTTCCTAATCAAAGGTATCAGATGAGCTAAATAACAAAGTCCCTCACTCAAAGCAGGAAGCTTAGAGAATGCATTATTATCACACACAAGAAACACACCCTCCGGGAGTTGAAGCTCCGTACCAGGATACGGGAAAATGACACCACCTATACAAGACGCGGCCCCTAGCTGACGAAGCGCGCTGCCCTTGGGCCGAGATTGTATGTCAATACAGGTTGTAATATTTACGAGAGGCATGACCTTAAGCTGCGTGGTGCCTTTCTGCCGTCTGGTAGTATTGGTATCATGTAATTTCATTTGAGGCACCATAGCACAATCAACAACTTTACATTTCAATCCAGAAATAACAACTGAACCTCTCCACCGTGTAGAAGTCACACTCCCAGAACATAACAGATGAGGACTCAATGCAGTACCATTCAATTGAACGAACATAGCTTGGATAATATATATCTTCTTCGGACCTGTTGGTTGTGACAAATGTGTAAGCCTATCAATAATAACCTTCCCCACACCGCTAGGCCTATGGTGTTCGTTAACTGCTGCTGTCAGACGTTCCAACACACCAATATCCACACCTGCATAGGAAGAATTTAAAGGAACCAGAATCGTGCTGGGCTGACAAGAAGAGCTCTGGTTCTTGCCCTGTAAAACAAATTGGGCTAAACCCTGCCAATTATAATGAAACCATTCTGCTTTAGTTAACGGTATGGGGAAAAACATAGGAGCAGATGTACTTACAGGGACCTGTTGACAAATCCAGCAATCAGAATAATTCATTTTTGAAGCAAAATCTTTCATGATACTAGTGGCAGAATTAGGGTGGGACCGTGTCCCCAGGTGATTAGAATCATACAACAAATAATCGTCAGTAGCGACTACAATCGCCTTCGTAGAAGCCTTTACAGTAACATTTTTAACCTTTCCTGGTAACTCAACTGGAAAAATATATTCATGCACAAATTCCCTACAGTCCACCAAAAAGTCGTGTGGAAAGTCAGGAATGTTACTACAAACTTTGTCCTTGAAATTGTTGGATTTGTCAAACACCTGTTCACCGATATTACGTCTAGCACACCAATACGAGTTCACCTCATTGTCAACATTAGTTAATGTCACAAGTGTTGACATTAACTGTTGTGTAAGTGTAATATATTTGGCATCCAGTAAGTACCACTCAGCCGCCTCAGTCGAGGCATAGATCAAACAATCATCAACAGTACAACGTGAATGTGGGCAAATAAAAGCTCTACCTAATGTGATAAATCTTTTCTGACGTCCAGGCATAACAGTGTGTGAGTGAAGTGTAGCATTGTCCAAGGAAGTCAATGGGGTAGGAACACTAAGGGGTATATTAGTCTCTGAAACGGCATGGCTTGAGTTTCCTCCTAATTGGCCTTGGTGTATCACGGGATCTGTCTGGTTGGGGTGTATCACTGACAGGTCTGTGTCTCTCAATGGTACCTTGGTCCGGGCAGCCGCCCGGGTTGCTGACATCTCCGTCTGGAGCATTGTCAGGGTCGGAAGGGGTGACAACAGGGGCAACACCAGGCTTGGTAGAACCCCCAAGAGGGGTGTCGCAGTCCCTTGGTCCTTCACGATCTCCATTGGCCCACTCATCTCTGGGCTGGACAGGGTCTGGGACGAGGCCCCCGGCATCATCTGCATCACGGCGCAGATACTCACCAACATCTTCGTCAGCCTGGATGTCCAAGCTGTGGACTTCCTCGTCCCCAGGGGTCTCCTCACCATCCTGCTGAGGCTCTCCCTCATCGTCCTCATTGGGTGCCTTGATGCAGTGATGAACGTGATACCAGGTGGGGGACCCCTTGATTTGGATGGCAGTCCCAGTGCACCGAACGACCTCGTATGGTCCTTCCCGTCGAGCCTCATGCCACTTCCGTCTGTAGACCTTCACGTATACTTTGTCACCCGGTTGCAACGCGTCCTTCCTCTCCTGTGCGTTCACCTCCTCTTCACGTTCCTGTTTGTGGAGCACATAAGAAGAGATACTCTTTTGCCGGTTAGTCATGTACTGTACATAGGCTTTCATGTCACTCTCCAAGAGAGCCAAACTTGGCCCTTTCCCACTGGTTCGTGCACAGGGAGCTGTCATTATTCTCCCCATAGCCAGTTCATGGGGAGTCAAGTGCAGCCCTCGAATCTCACTGGAACGACAGGCCATCAATGCAAGAGGGAGTCCTTCCACCCAATTAAGACCTGTATGCTGACAGACCTTAGAAAGACGGTTCTTAAGGACCCCGTTCATCCTCTCTACCATCCCCTGGCTTTGAGGTGAGTAAATACACCCAAATCTCTGCTTGATTCCCAACTTTTGTAGTATAAGCTTTACCGTCTTATCCACAAATTCCTTACCATTGTCTGACGCTATCCTATCTGGAATTCCAAACCTAGGTATGAATTCCCTGCATAGGAACTTTGCTACAGACTGAGCATCCTTTTTTCGAGTGGGGCATGCTTCTACCCATCTGCTGAACCTGTCCACTACAACTAACATGTACCTGTATCCTGCAACAGGACGAATCATGTCCACATAGTCAATCACCAAGTGTTTCATTGGCCCGTTTGGGGTAGGGATATGCCCAGTTCCCACTGGTATTCCAGGTCTGATATTGTTTTTCAAACAGACCACACATTGACCAAGGATATGGTCTATTTGTTCCAATAAATATGGAGCCCAAAAACCATATTCCTTGGTGATCTTGCGTCTTACCTCCCCCCTGGCCACATGAGCTAATCCATGGGCTTCCTGTATCAGCATGCCTAATAAATCTGGGGGTGCCACAACCAGTCCCTCATGATTTCTCCATAGACCTGTGTCATCCTGACTAGCCCCCCTTGTTAACCATAGGTTTTTGTCTAGCGCATTTGCCCCACTCTGTAACATCAACAAATCCTCAAGCGTGACCATGCCCTGTAACTGTGCTTCATGTGTGACCAGCAGAACTTTACCTGCTTTGTCTGCTCCTGTAATGGCTTTGGCTGCATCATCTGCAGCCCTGTTACCTTGTGTGACATGTGATGAGTCAGATCTGTGTGCGGCACACTTCACTATGGCTAATTCCCTTGGTTTCATCATGGCTTGTAACAGCTTCATGATTTGAGCGTGGTGCTGAATAGGCGAACCATCAGTTTTCTTAAAACCCCGTCCCTTCCATACAGCTCCATGTAGATGACACACATTATGGGCGTAGGCAGAGTCGGTGTACACTGTCACTCTTCGTCCGGTTCCCAAGTTGCATGCTTCTGTGAGGGCAATTAACTCAGCCAATTGAGCTGAACAAGGCTGAGGAACAGCCTCGGCTTGTTCCACAATGAACCCTGAATTTTGGGATCGGACTATGGCATACCCAGCACGTAAACTTTCTCCTACCCGGTAACAAGATCCATCAGTCCAATACTCAACGTCAGCTTCCTTTAAAGGCAAAGCTAGTAGATCTGCTCTAAGCTTAGAGTACCTCATAGCTTCCTTCACACAATCGTGTGGTTCCCCATCTTCTGGGGTTGGCAAGGTCTCTGCTGGGTTAAGTGTGTTACATCTTAGTAATGTTACATCTTCTCTTTCCAACATCCTGTAATAATTCCTAATCCTAGGCATCGTCAAAGTATACTTGCCTTGATTCAAAAGATTCCTTAGACTGTGGTGGCAGAGAATGGTAATTGGGTACCCCATTGTTAAGGTTGTTGCCTTCTCGTACATAAGATATGCCCCGGCCATTGCTCTGTAGCATGGCGCGAAACCCATTTCTACCTCTGAATATGCGACAGAGTAATAGGCTATGGGCTGTGGACTAGGTCCAATGCCTGTTGGTTGCGTAAGAACAGCGCAGGCATACTTCCCTTTGGCTGAAGAAGAAACATACAATCCAAATTCTTTGGAATAATCTGGAAGCGCTAAAGCTGGCGCTTCTTGTAATTTGTGTTTAATTGTCTCAAACGCCAAATCAGCTTCCCTTGTCCAAGTAATGCAACATTGGAGTTTATCACTACCTGTTTCCTTAATCATCCCCCTCAATGGAGCGACCAGTCTAGTGTAATCCTCCACCCATGCTGAACTATACCCAGTAATGCCCAAAAACATCATCATTTCCCTAACCGTTCGTGGTTTTGGAGCCTTCTGAATAGCTTCCAAGTGTTCGTTAGTGACACTGCGATGTCCCTGTGTAATAGATTGTCCTAAGTAAGTTACCTTTTCCTGGCAATACTGTAGCTTCTTTTTAGACACCTTGTGTCCCTTCTCCGCCAAAACCTTTAACAGTTTAACGGAATCCCTGTGACATGTTTCTTCATCTGGGGCACAAAGGAGTATGTCATCCATGTACTGAATGGCAGTACTACTTATCGTCTGCCCTAACCCGTCTAAGTCCTCCTTCAAGACCTGATTAAAAACATGAGGACTGTGTTTGTACCCTTGTGGCATTCTGGTATATTGATAATGTTGACCTTTGTAGGTAAACCCAAATAACCCTTGACTTTCTACACTAAGAGGTATAGAAAAGAAAGCCCCGCATAAATCAATCACTGTAAATACTTTGGCTGTAGATGGAATCTGAGTCAACAGCACATGAGGATCAGGAACTTCGGCTGGATAGCTGACAACTACCTCATTCACAGCCCGTAGGTCATGTACCAGACGATATGAACCATCAGGTTTCGTTACTGGCAGAAGAGGTGTGTTACTTAACGGATATTGAGTTATCTTCAAGACTCCTGCCTCTAACAATCCTTTGATCTGTGGCTCAATTCCATCAATTGCTTCCTGCTTCAATGGGTATTGGTTTTTCCAAGGGGGTTTTGCACCCGGTATGAGTTCAACTCTCAATGGACGAGCTGATTTCACAAATCCAATGTCTGTACTGTTCTTTGCCCACAGGTCTGCTGGCACATTCTGTATCATTTCTTCTCTGAGGTCTTTTTCAGGTTGTACAGGAAGGATTAGCTGGTTCATTAGCTTCACAGTCTGCGGATGTCCTATTCCTTGAGCAGAGATCATCAGTTTTGTGAACTGTCCATCAATGCTCCTCCAGATAGCAGGGTTTTCTTTTGTCGTTACAAATCTGGCTTTTTCTGAGTCTGCCATCATTGCCCCTAAATGCTTCTGTTTATAGTGTTCAGATATCATAAGTGTCACATGAGGGATGCTACCCTCAATCTTATGCTCCTGATCTAGATAAGTGTCACTGTTTATCTTCATAGCCACTCCCTGAGGGCCTAGGATTATACAACTTGTACTAAGCTGTACCTGTTTTGGCTGATGCTTCAGCCACTCATCTGGGTTTGCATCTGCAACTTCTCTAAAATACTGGAGTGTACAATGCAATGGATCAGTAGGCCTTCTGGCCTCTGACATGTGTGCCAGGATATAATTGTCCCACATCCTTGCTGGTTCCATTAGGTCTGGGCTAAGCCCTCCCACCCAATACACCATAGATGCGTTGTTGTCCATCATGACAGACAGCTGTCTGTTCTCTTGTGGCACTGTCACCCGACAGCCGTCAGGTGTGCATTTCACTGTACAGTTCAATTGGCATAGTGCATCTCTCCCTAGTAGCCCTATTGGCGTGTGTTCTGATACAAGTATTGACAGATCTGCTCTCTGTCCTTTGTACTCTAAGCTTACAAGCTCAGTAGTAGGGATCAGCTGTTTAATTCCCTCGAATCCGATTGTCTTCACATATTTCCCAGACATAGGAAGGTGCGTGGCATCTTCAGGCTTCAGACAGGTGTAGGCTGCTCCACTGTCCACCATCAATTCTAATGGACGTTGGTTGACCGACACCCATATGGTAGGTTCATCTTCAGGCCTGTTCGTCACCACCAGCTGGCACCCCCTCTCGGATCTTCTGGGCACCCCTATAGCCCAGCTGGTGGGCCTCCGTAGGGGTTCACCACTCCTGGAGCCGGTGTAGCAGGGGGCCTATATCTTCCTTTTTGTTTCCCCCCTGCGCCCCCCTGGTTCTTCTTCCAGCAGGTACGGGCTAAGTGTCCATCCTGGCCGCATTGGAAACATGGTCCTAACATCTTCTTCCCGGCTGCGGTCCATCCCTCTTGTGGTGGTCCTTGGCCAGGCTGGTTGTATGGCTGGTACGGAACCACTTGCACCCCTGGTGGCCCCTGTGGGTATGGATACCCCCCTTGTGGCCCCTGTGGGTATGACTGGGGAGGGACAGTTTGCAGTTGCTGTGGCTGAGATGGGACCTGTAGGGCTATGGTCTGCACTCTCTCTCTGGTTTTCTTGCCTTCAGTCAATTGTACTTGAGTTAGTTTTCTGAGTGAGTCTTCGTCTTGTGCCTTCTGTATCTGAATCTTCTTTCTAAATAATTCTACTTGGTGTGCTACGTTGTCTATATAAACAGCCTTGTTCATGTGTCGTAGCCCCACCACTTCTGCTAACTTGTTCTTAACTGGGGTAGGGAGACCTTGTTGAATCTTTTCCCTGATTATGGCTTTTTCTAACGGGTTATCTTCGGCATCCTTCCCTGTCACACTTCTCCATTGAGAGTGCACACGGGCTACATGTGAACAATGAGACAATGATATTGTCTGGGTGAATGTGAGTAGGGTATGTCTCTCTGATTGCCTTCCACAGCCTGCCTCTGTTTGCTGCGAAGAGCTCTGGGTCATAAACTGATGTACCGATATATTTATGAAGTCCTGCCTTCGTCAATATTTCCTGCATGGTGTCCAATCCTGTAATAAAGGCTAAGAGTCTTTTCAGGTCTCCCATCGCGGCCTGCGTCCCTGTCAGTCTCACGTCCATCTCGTTAGTCCAAGGGTGACCCCCATCTTCTAGGACTGGGAGTTTTTCGATCACTTCAGACAGATCTGTATGACCCCAAGGACGATATTCTATCTTGTTATCTCGAAACAGCACCGGGAAGATCCCCTGAATTTCCTCTTCCTCCGATGCCTTCCCTCTTGGTCTAAGGCCATAATTGCTTACTAGTGGCTCCGTTCTTTCGTCCCACCTTGGTGTCGCTGTAGACCTTGGGAGGTTCGGCTGGGATGTATGATGTGATGACACTTGACGATATTCTCTTGAGAGGTTCGGCTGGGATGTATGCAATGATGTCACTTGAGCTATCTGTTCTTCCAGTTCCTCTATCTGTCGTATACAACTTTCCTCCTCTCTTAGGCTTCTCTGGAGTTTTCTTGCCCTCTCTCTTAACTCCTCCTTATCCTTTTTCACCCTTTCTTCCTCCTCTTCCTCCGACATCCTCTTCTTTTGCTTTAAGCTCTCTTTCTTCTTCTCTATCTTCAGAGACTCCTGCTCATCTTCAGAACCACTTTCTTCTTTTCCCTTTTTATAGCGTCTTGTCCTTCCCTGTTTTTCGGCCCTGGCTATTAGTTTTCTGATC
Organism: Nansenia antarctica; assembly: GCF_963989245.1. Taxonomy (NCBI): domain Eukaryota; kingdom Metazoa; phylum Chordata; class Actinopteri; order Argentiniformes; family Microstomatidae; genus Nansenia; species Nansenia antarctica. Next base: position 10,113,122 of record NC_137692.1, on the reverse strand, counting down.
TGAGCACTGTAACCTCCCTGTGCATTGCTGTCAGCACCGGAACATTCGCCTTCACCTCCACTGCCATCTTTACTGTCATCTGTCTTGTTCTCTGGTTCGAAATCCACGGTCACTTTTGCTCTTCCCCTCTCTAGTACATTATCACCCCCATCTTTGATAGTGAAGGCTCCGTTCGTACTTAGGACGGGGACCTGAGGGTAGATCCGCTGAGAATTGTCCTCCAGTATCTTGGCATAGGGAGGAGGACTGGAGATTGGAGCTGTGTGTGAGAATGGAATGTTCACTTTCTCTTCCATTGCTTTGGCCAATTCATCTCTTTTTTCTGGATCCATGTGAGCTGTTTTCTCATTCCAAGCTAATGCTACTTTCTGCCCCTCTACCTTGAAGAGGTCTAAAATAGCTAACTCTAACCTGCGTTTCTCTGATCTAATCTTTCCTTTTTGATGCGCCTTATGTGCATTGATAAGTATCTCCAATGTTGCAATTAATTGTAAGTCAAAGGTGCCCTCTTCTGGCCATGGTTGTTCAATGTCTGCCCAACGAATATTCCATTTCGTTGACATTTTGCTAATCTCCTTAACAAGAGGATTCATTTTTTCCACTATAGCCACAGGGGATGAATTTGCTAATATTCCCTTGTCTGTATTAACAGCCCTCACAATGTTACTGGGTTTGGCTCCCATGTCTGAAATATTTATACTGTTTAATATGCTGAAAATATGCTATAAGGTGTACTTTTCTTACAACCCACCTTCTGTTGCCGTATCTGCTAAACAGATGCTAGTCCAACTTTTAACTGCGTCAACTGTCTACACAGAACATTACAATTCAGAACAACGGATTGTTTCAGTGGTATTGTGTATTATTGACTTAAATGTAATCTATGTGTGTGTGTGTTTTAATTTAAATTTAATTAAAATTTTTAATTCAATTTAATTTAAATTATTTAAATAATTATAACTAATTAATCACTAACAATCAACTATCACTATTAATTAATATTAATTAATTATTAATAATCATAACTAAATAATCATTCAATTCAAATTTAAATTCAATTTAATTTCAATTCAATTCAATCCAAATTTAGTTTAGTTTTAATCTAAATGTTTTTCCCTTATTGTGTATGAATGTGTATCACTTAATTGCTCAATCAATACTAGTTATAGTTCAGGTCAACTTTAATTATTAAACTACAAAGGCTGTTCAACACAATTTATCAAATTACAAAGGCAGGTCACGCTTTCTGATTCACAAAACCCTTGACTGCTCAATCCTCAGATATAAACTGTTCTGCTCTTCTTTAATCAAAAGCTGTGAAAAAGAACTTGAAATAGAAACTTGAAATAAAAAGATGTAAAATACGAATAGTGACAACAACCTGTAAAGAAATCGATTTATTTTGGAAGGAATAAAATGATTAATTATTAATTACAATCTGTAAAGAAATCGACTTGTTATTTGAAAGGAATGCATAATTAATTAGACTTAGTCATTAACACTTCATTGATGTAATCCTGTGAAAGAAAACGTTACCATTGGACTATTACAATCTGTCCACTAGATGGCAGCAAGTTCCTTCCCCAGACCTGTCAATGAAATTTCTCCAAACCACTCTATCCCACTGGTCAATTCACTTTCCTTATCTTTTAGAATACGACACAACCCATGCGAAATGAATCCAATTTTATCTGCAAGAAATAAGTAATGTAATTCAGGTTCCTTTCTAAAGGAATGCTTATTATTCCACTTTGTTCCTTCAGACCTCCCCTCTTCCCAGGGCGCAGTCTCAGGCTGGAACCCTTTCCGCTGAGGTCCTTTCCAAAGGACATCTCATCTCAGCCTCTCTGCTTCCCAGGCGTCTCCTTTTCAGAGCCCTGATCACAGAAAGCACCACTCGCCTACTAGCTGTACGTCGCTTTCAGCTTATGGTGGCCTGACTGTACATTGAGCTGAGCGCTACTGCCATATCATATGGCCTTACGTTCTTGAGCGACCCAACCGGCCGGTGACCCAGTCGATAGCGACCCCCTGCCAATGTATAACACTGGCCCTGTAGCGGTGATTAGCCGCCCAGGTGGGAACCGACGGTCTGATCCCTAGCCCACTTTGCTATGGGTCTAGAAACTTTGACCGTTTACACCAGCCTTGCCTGTTCACGGGTGTAGCTTCCTCTCACATCCCGCTAGGTGTGGGCTGTCGCCCACGTACCACGCACTGCCCACACACCTACATGCGACAGCTGCGCCGACTAGACGGTACCACGGTAGTATGTTCATTCATACTTCATCAGACACGGGGGCCTTCAGTCCTCTCCCCAGCACTATATGAGATATTTTAACGTGCCCTCGGAACTTTGCAATTCCACCGCCGCCTGTTTTTGGCTAGGTTCGGGGTGCCTAATCCCCTGCCTAACCAAACCAATCTCATTCTAACATTTTCTAATGCCTTTTTTCCACAGCCTCTGTACTTGAACGCCTTGAGCGCTTGCAGGCATAAGGCTCGACGGCACTAAAGTAATTAGCTGACAATGGTCCTCTTGTCTTCTCACAAATACGGACTATGCTCTTTCAAACTAGGAATTCAGATTCCTTTACACTCATAACAATCCTGTTATACCACACACACGATAAAGTATCGTACAATTACAATAACACAATTATCAGACTCTCTTCTGATTTATCACAAGATATCAATATTGCCGACCCATTAACAAAACGTCTTCCGTTAATTTCCTGTCGACAAGCCTACACTTTTCATATAGACACTTACTAAAGTTCGTCTTCCTTTAGTACTCTACTGACAGCGCATTCGCAAAACGCGCACTGAAGCAATTCATCCTTTGCTCCACAATACACACGATACTTCTACAATATCGTACAATTACACATTTATGTACAATTACAGATTTCTAAATCCGGCTCTTTAAATTCAATCCAATTGTAATTATCTTATATTTCTAACAGATACTCAACACAAATCTAAATTCTTTTGTTTACAGCTTAAAACAATTTAATTACATCAAAGCTGAAAGTCTGACAGAGAGAGAGAGGGACAGAGAGACAGAGAGTGAGAGAGGAAGGGAACCAATTTGAGAAAGGCAGAGGGAGAGAGAGAGGGAGATAGAGAGAGAGAGAGAAAGGGAACCAATTTGAGAAAGGCAGAGGGAGAGAGAGAGAGGGAGGGAGACAGAGAGAGAGAGAGAGAGAATGAGAGAAAGGCAGAGGGAGAGGGGGAGAGAGAGAGAGAGAGAGAGAGAGAGAGACAGAGAGAGAGAGAGAGAGAGGCAGAGGGAGAGGGAGAGACAGAGAAAGAGAGAATGGTACTTACCTCCAGGCGCTGAATGAAGAGATGTAAAAATTGACGGTCACTATAATTACTTATAAGCTATTAATTAACTCCTGGGCTAGTCTCGCCATTATTTCGTATATATTGGTATCTGTTACTACTAAAAATGAAGAAGAATTCTTGAGCAAATTTAAGACTTGTTTATTCAAAAAAGCAGGTTACACAGCATGGCCCCTCAATGGAGCTGATGGTCCGAATCGGTCACAGGATGGATGTGAAGAAAAATAAAGAGGCAGAGTCCATCTACGTAGCGGACTTTATACCCTGTCACTATTATTTCGCTGAGCCAACTAAACAGAGTCCACGTTACTTTAATTTGGTTGAATACAAAGCATACCAGTGAGTAGGTGAGGCCATTCTCCGTCCTGCAAATAGGATGTAATTGTCTTATTATAATGCAACTCACCCTATGGTCTAATACAATTCCAATGTAACCTATGTTATGGCCGTCTTGCTGACTCGACCCCAATGCAATTATCCTCCCATGATGACATTCCATCCTCTGCACATGCATTGTCAAAAGGCCACCGTGTGTCTCTCCCTATCTCTCCTAACAGAAACAACACAAACGGACGGTTATCTAGTGAATAGGGGAACGAATCAGATAAATGACAAATATGTTTCTGCCCTCAAGCAAGCCCTGGATGAGTAAAGAGGGAGTCAAACAGAGTCTCCTACTATGTTGCTTTCACTACGTGGCCGTCGGGTTGCCATGGCTACGTCATATGAAAATACACTACAAGGGCTTTGTTAGTCGGCGTAAACAACAAACACAGGTGGGTTTTGTTATCCTTCAATGCTATTTCTAGTATATGACTGCCTTTGGGTTTATTCCGAATTTACAAAACACATCTAACTTATCTCTGATCTATTTCAGATGCTTCAGGTTTTTTTGCGAACTCGTCGCAGCGCCCCGTCAGTTTGGGCCATCAACAGAGCTAACGAGTGGTGGGATTTCGTGGTCCCTGATTTCACCGATGCTCAGTGGGTACAGAACTTCAGAATGTCGGAGGGAACATTCCTGTATCTGTGCCATAAACTTCGACCAGCCATGGAGAGACGAGACACAGCCTCCCGCTTGTGTGTCCCCCTCAACAAAAGAGTAGCGATGGCACTGTGGAAATTGGCGGCCAACTCCGAGAACAGAAGTGTATCACATCTGTTTGGTGTCAGTATCACAACTGTGTGGCGGTGTGTGAGAGAGTTCTGCGCTGCTGTACGAGCGATACTAGTACCAGAACTGATTCGTCCTCCAACTCAGGAAAAGTTTGAGGAAATGGCTGACTACTTCGAGCAGAGATGGGGGGTTCCACAATGTGTTGGAGCTATTGACGGATCTCACATCCCCATTATGGCACCAAGACAATACCACAGTGACTTTTGGAACCGTAAGGGCTGGCACTCAATCATCCTGCAAGCCGTTGTAGACGGAAAGGGATTGTTCTGGGATGTCTGCACAGGGTTTACAGGGAGTATGCATGATGCCCGTGTTCTCCGTGTGTCCAAGCTGGGGCAGCTAGCCAGCTATGAAAACTTTTTCTCAGGTCGCACAAGGAACATTGGTGGATGTGACATTGGTTACTACCTTCTAGGGGATGCTGCATATCCCCTGCACAGCTGGCTTTTGAAGCCATTTTCTGACAACGGACGACTGACTGAAGAACAACTACAGTACAACATGAAAACAAGCAGAGCAAGGGTTGCTGTTCAGGATGCCTTAGGCAGACTCAAGGGCAGGTGGCGTTGCCTTATGAAGCGGAATGACTGTGATCGGGACCTGGTGAAATCAATGGTGATTACATGCTGCGCTCTACACAACCTTTGTGAAGCCCATGGTGAGAACTACAGACAGGAATGGAGGGTTCATGAGAACACACCAAAACCATCCTTGGTGGCGCTGCCGCAAAGGGCTGAGACTGAGAAACTGGGTGTGCGTCAGGGGCTGATGCGCTACTTTAGCTCACTGTAGTATCATTGTTATGTTGAGCATATTGTGTCACGATTTGATGTAAACAGACACCTCTCGGAAATGAGAAAGACGTGAAATTCGTCTTGAATGTTTTTTTTTTTTTTTTAGATTTTCGTTTTTTTAGCTAACATTCAACTCGAAGATGTGAAGTACCCACTCGTTATTTTTCCGAACAGTTTTACCTTAATTAAATAAGTGTAATCTATAACACAATGACTTCGTTTCTTGTTGTTTGATGGGGATTCATTATCTTTGATGGGGATTTTCTGTGCTTAGTGATTTCAGGTGTAGCAACTTTCAAATACTCATGTCGTCTTCAATTTGTTTCCGATTTCAATGTATGATGCATCATTTGAAAGCTTACAATCTGTAGTTTAAGCACATGTAAAAAACAGAAAAATGATTTTGCCTACAGGTAGCCCTTTTCATTGGCAGTTGTCACAATTATGAGACGGCTACTGTCTGATTGTCTGCATATTTGAATCATTTCTATTGGTTTTTGTTCTGCTATGTATACATAATAAAGTGATGTTGTTTAAACCCTTAAAACCACTGCCTTCACTTGTCTGCTTTATGAAAGCTTGCAATACACTTGTTGTTTGTTTTGCAGTGTTTGATTATGCGGCCTCTTGTAGAAGGGGCCCTGGTGCTCTGGAGTGTAGCAATCACTCTCAAGGGAAGGCCCACCAAGCTTAGATTGGACCTCTCATGGGCCAAACTCAGAGATCTATGAGCTTGGGGCAAGGGTGGAATAACTGGCCCTATGCCTGGGACAATAAGTCCCAGCACAGGGGGAGGCACCATGGGAGTGTAGAAAGAAGCTGTGTTCTCTCCACTCCCCATGTTTGTTACTCTGAGAGACAGCCGCACACTGCTTCACATCAGCACTGTCCTGGCCAGAGCCCGTAGCTGTCGGGAGTGGATTCACCCTTGGTGGTTGATGCACCCCACTGTGGACATGTCCTTAGTACATCGATACACATTGTGCTTCAGTCTCAACCAGAGTACTTCTTACAGAGCGTCCATCGTGTACGCCCCCTCATCCCTGAAGTGATGCAACTGTCATCACAACTTTGAGTCAGTCAGGCTAATTGACATTGTGTTGTACATGCAGTTAGCTGTAGTGGTGATAAGCAACTGGAACCCAAATAAGAATGTGAGAATAATTTGAGTGAATAGTTTGGCACGGAGACACAAGGCAAACTGTGTAGTCGCAATGTGACACAGGAATCTCTGAGGCCACACGCTAGCAAACGTTCTCGTGTTGGGGATGAGCCGAACAAAAGATTTCACTTGATAGAGTGAAGTCTGATCGTGTCTGGTGAAGAAATGCTCACAGCTGTAGGAGGCGAGTAGGGAGGTCAGAATGACGGTATAGCGACTGTTTATACAGTGCCCTCCAAGTATTGGGATAGTGAAGCATAGTTTTCTTCTTTTGGCTTTGTGCTCCAAAAATGTGGATTTGAAATCAAACTGACTTTGAGGTAAAGTATCTATATGGAAGTATAGATGATCTATCTCTAAGATGTTAGATGTTGCAGCCAGGCCACCAAGTCGTCAGCCAAGTCGTGACAGCAGCTGGTGTTTTGGGGAACAAGTAGGCCATGTTCATGTTTCAGTTTTTTACAGATTATGAAAGTACAGATTGTAAGCTTTCAAATGATGTGACATTCATTAACATCTGCAAATATTTGAAGAAGATATGCGTCTGTGAATGTTGGTACACCTGAAATCACTCAGCAGAGAAACGGTGACTCAGAGAGGTAACAATAGCTGGTTAACCCCGCCCCCAATCACTCAGTCACTAGACTGACAGCTGTCACTATCTATCAGTGGTAGTCCCTGGGTCAGATAGGCCTTTCAAAGAGAATAAACGTGTAGAAAAAAATAAGTAATTTGCTGATGTCTTGTACTGGAAATGTGCAGTGTTCAGTAGTCAAAGTCCAGCCTTAAAGTTCAGTTTCAAGTTGTATTTGCCATGCAACAAGTACAGTACACAGTACAGTATACACATGTATTCATCTAACCATCTAGCCATTGCCCAACTGTTTTTCTTATTCAACAAAATATTTCCAGAGTGTGGTGTTTTGAATGAGCACTCTGTGTTCTATTGAGTTAGGCTGTTTATGATGCTTGACGGACCCACTGTGTCTTTCTCCTGCAACTACAAATGTACAGTCTTGTTCTGAGCTGCTGTGGAACTTTTTTGGAGTCCTTTCACAAATGTTTCATGTCAAATCTTGCTCTCATACACTGACGTCTGAAAACCAAAATGCAGGTTGCTGCAGTAGGAACAGAGTCGTGGTGCTCCAAGGTACTACTACATAATGTGCAACTGTCTAGAGATATTTCTTATTGAACTTTTGCAATATATATATATATATTTTATACATTATTGAACTACCGTTAACATTTCATGAACATCAAACAACATTCAAGTCAGAGCTGCTGGTTCAGTTTCACGTTTTATTTGCCATGCTACAAGTACAGTACACAGTACAGTATACGCAGGTAAACATGCAAGGTCTGTAAATTGACTATCGATAGCTAATAAATTATGACACGGTTCAAAATGCCGTATCTAGCCATTGCCCAACTGTTCATCTTATTCAACACAAATATTTCCAGAGAGTGTGGTGTATTTGAATGAGCACTCTGTGTTCTATTGAGTTAGGCTGTTTATGATGCTCGTTGGTGCAAAAGGAAGGTCCAAACCTTTATCTCCCTCTTTCTAACCCTAACCTGCTACAAGTTCAAAGTCATTGTAAAAGTCATTGTCAATGAAAGGAGAACAACTGGACTGTGTCAGTTAGTATCAGGTAATCAAGTCGTTGGTTGTCTATCCTGCCTATCAATAGCCAGGCAACCCGCTGGTCATGTTTATCAATAGCCAGGCCATCAAGTCGTCAGCCAAGTCGTTGGTCATGGCTTTGTCAGTCGATGTCAGTAGCAGAGAGTTGTCATATGACTGACTAGCAGACCTCTTTCTTATCCTAATGCCTGTAGATACTAAAGCCTTATTTCCTTACAAGCTCCAAATCTGGATTCATAATTCAAACTTTGTGATCCACATCTGAACCATGTGAATCTGAATACAGTTAGGTCCGGAAGTATTTGGACAGTGACACCATTTCCATAATTTTGGCTCTGTATGCCACCACAGTGGATTTGAAATGAAACAATTGAGATGTAATTGAAGTGCAGACTTTCAGCTTTAATTCAAGGGGTTGAACAAAAATATTGTATGAAACGTTTAGGAATTGCAACCATTTTTATACACAGTCCCCTATTTTCAGGAGCTCAAAAGTAATTGGACAAATTAACATAATCATAAATAAAATGTTCATTTTTAATACTTTGTCGAGAATCCTTTGCAGGCAATGACTGCCTGAAGTCTGGAACACATGGACATCACCAAATGCTGGGTTTCCTCCTTTGTGATGCTTTGCCAGGTCTTTACTGCAGCAGTCTTCAGTTGTTGTGTGTTTGTGCGTCTTTGTGCCTTTAGTTTTGTCTTCAGCAAGTGAAATGCAATCCCTTATTTGCCTTAAAAAATTCCTGGGTTGCTTACGCAGTATGTTTTAGGTCATTGTCCATCTGTATTGTGAAGCACCATCCAATCAACTTTGCTGAATTTGTCTGAATCTGAGCAGACAGAATATCCCTAAACACTTCAGAATTCATCTGTCTGCGTCTGTCTTCTGTCACATCATCAATAAACACTAGTGACCCAGTGCCATTGGAAGCCATGCATGCCCATGTCATCACACTGCCTCCACGTTTTTTTTTTTTTTTTTTTTTTTACAGATGATGGTATGCGTCGGATCATGAGCCGTTCCAAGCCTTCTCCATACTTTTTTCTTCCCATCAGTCTGGTACAGGTTGATCTTAGTTTCATCCGTCCAAAGAATAGATAGAATAGAATAGAATAGAATAGACTTTATTGTCGTTGTACAGTTGCCTATACAATGAAATTGTAGTGGCTCTTCCGAAGGTGCAAAAAACCACAAAACATATTCACATATTCACAAACATATACACATATAAGATAAACATTTATGAACATGTCTTATGTCTACTGTTCAGTTTTCTGATGGTCCATGGGTAGAAACTGTTGGACAGCCTGTTTGTTCTAGCCTTTATGCTCCTGTACCTCACTCCAGAGCGCATCAGGCTGAACAGGTGGTGACCAGGGTGGAGGTGGTCTTTAAGAATCCTTCCTGCTCTGGAGAGGCACCGAGAGCGTGCCACGTCATCCAGGGAGGGCAGGGGACAGCCGATTATTTTTTCCGCTGACTTCACCACTCTCTGCAGTCTCTTTTTGTCCACTACTTTGCAGCCAGCGTACCATGCTGTGATGGAGAATGTCAGCACACTCTCAATGATGGAGTGGTAGAAGGTTACCAGCAGCTTCTCCTCCACCCTGTTTCTTTTGAGAACTCTCAGGAAATGGAGTCGCTGCTGGGCCTTCTTTACCTCCGCTGTGGTGTTGGCTGACCAGGTGAGGTCCTCTGAGATGTGGGTTCCCAGGAACTTAAAGGAGGGGACTCTCCACAACGTCTCCGTTGATGTAGAGTGGAGCAGGGTCTGCCTTTACCTTTCTGAAGTCCATGACCACTTCCTTGGTCTTCTTGATGTTGAGAGTCAGGTTGTTTGTGACACACCACTCTGTCAGCCGCTGCACCTCGTCCCTGTAGGCTGACTCATCCCCTCCGGTTATGAGCCCCACCAAGGTGGTGTCATCCGCAAATTTAATTATTGCATTGGTGGGGTCGGTGGGGGTACAGTCATGGGTGTAGATGGAGTACAGGAGAGGGCTCAGAACACAGCCCTGTGGAGAGCCGGTGCTGAGCATGAGGGTGGAGGAGTTGTGTGGACCCATCTTGACTGTCTGTGGGCGGTTGGAAAGGAAGTCTTTGATCCAGGCACAGGTGGCGGGGGGGAAGTCCAGGGCAGCTAGCTTGTCCACGAGGATATCGGGGATGATGGTATTAAAAGCTGCACTGTAATCAACAAAGAGCATCCTCACCGAGGACTCCGGGTGTTCTAGGTGGCTCAGAGCAGTGTGGAGGGCTGTAGAGATGGCATCATCAGTAGACCTGTTTGCTCTGTAAGCGAATTGGTGAGGATTAAAGCCTGGGGGGAGGCGGTCTTTGATGTGGTGAGATATGAGTTTCTCGAAGCACTTTGCGACCACTGGTGTTAGGGCAATAGGTCTGTAGTCATTGAGGTTATTTATGGTTGGGGTTTTGGGGAGTGGGATTATTGTGGCTGATTTGAGGCAAGGTGGAACGGATGCCTGACTCAGGGAGAGATTGAATGGAACAGAAAGAATGCTGTTCCAGAACAGGGCTGGCTTTTTTAGATGTTTTTTGTCAAAGTCTGATCTGGCCTTTCTATTCTTGAGGCTTATGAATGGCTTGCACCTTGTGGTGAACCCTCTGTATTTGCGTGTGTGAAGTCCTTCTTTTATGGTACCCTTGGATAATGATATGCCTACCTCCTGGAGGCTGTTCTTCACTTGGCTGGATGTTGTGAAGGGGTTTTTCTTTACCATGTAAAGGATCCTGTGATCATCCACCACTCTTGTCTTCCATGGACGTCCAGACCTTTTTGTGGTGCCGAGCTCACCAGTGCGTTATTTTTTTTCTCAGAATGTACCGAACAGTTAATTTGGCCACTCCTAATGTTCCCACTATCGCTGTGATGGATTTTGTTTTTGTTTTTGCAGCCTAAGGATGTCCTTTTTCACTTGCATTGAGAGCTCAGTTGACTGCATGTTGTGCGTATACAGCACCAGCTTCCAAATGCAAATGCCACACTTGGAATCAACTCAGACCTTTTACCTGCTTAATTGATAAAGAAATAATGAAGGAATAGCCCACTCTGGCCCATGAAACAGCTTTTGAGTCAATTGTCCAATTACTTTTGGTCCCTTGAAAAAGAGGGAGCTACATATTAAAGGGCTGTAATTCCTAAACCCTTTCTTCAATTTGGATGTGAATACCCTTACCCTAAAGCTGAGAGTCTGCACTTTAAGCCCATATTCATTATATAACTGTAACTTGAAGATGTTTTGGTAAACAGTTAAAATAACACAAATCCTGTCTGTGTCCAAATATATATGGACCTAACTGTACATTGCACCTTTCAGACCAGTAGGCCAAAATGCGGAAGCCATGATAGAAATGTAATTTACTTTTTCTGTAATTACTTATTAATAAAGATTTGAAAAAGTATGATAACCATCGTATTATCTTAGTTTAATGTCATTTCAATGCATCATAGAACTTTTATTTACAACAAGCATAACAACAAAAAGATCGCTATTATGCCGCTTTGAGCTTTGAGCTCCGTTGACTTCCTAACCGGAAGAGGCACAGCACAGGGCCTAGCGATGTGACGGTGTAATTGCAGCGCGGCCTACGCAGAAGTGTAAAGTGCGAGAGCCCTTACGTAGGGAACGTAAGCTATGCACGTAAATTCGACGCAGAACTTTAAATCGGCCTTTAGATTGGACCTCTCATGGGCCAAACTCAGAGATCTATGAGCTTGGGGCAAGGGTGGAATAACTGGCCCTATGCCTGGGACAATAAGTCCCTGCACAGGGGGAGGCGCCATGGGAGTGTAGAAAGAAGCTGTGTTCTCTCCACTCCCCATGTTTGTTACTCTGAGAGACAGTCACACACTGCTTCACATCAGCACTGTCCTGGCCAGAGCCCGTAGCTGTCGGGGAGTGGATTCAGCCTTGGTGGTTGATGCACCCCAAGTCGTAACAGAAGCTGGTGTTTTGGGGAACAAGTAGGCCATGTTCATGTTTTTATTTTATTTTTTACACATTATGAAAAGACAGATTGTAAGCTTTCAAATGATGTGCCATTCATTAACATCTGCAAATATTTGAAGAAGATATGCATCTGTGAATGTTGGTACACTTGAAATCACTCAGCAGAGAAACGGTGACTCAGAGAGGTAACAATAGCTGGTTAACCCCGCCCCCAATCACTCCCTCACTAGACTGACAGATGTCACTATCTATCAGTGGTAGTCCCTGGGTCAGATACGCCTTTCAAAGAGAATAAACGTGTAGAAAAAAAGAAGTAATTTGCTGATGTCTTGTACTGGAAATGTGCAGTGTTCAGTAGTCAAAGTCCAGCCTTATAGTTCAGTTTCAAGTTTTATTTGCCATGCCACAAGTACAGTACAGTATACGCAGGTAAGCATGTAAGGTCTGTAAATTGACTATCGATAGCTAATAAATTATGACACGGTTCAAAATGCTGTATCTAGACATTGACCAACTGTTCTTCTTATTCGACACAAATATTTCCAGAGAGTGTGGTGTATTTGAATGAGCACTCTGTGTTCTATTGAGTTAGGCTGTTTATGATGCTCGTTGGTGCAAAAGGAAGGTCCAAACCTTCATCTCCCTCTTTCTAACCCTAACCTGCTACAAGTTCAAAGTCATTGTAAATGTCTTGTTCTGATGGCTGGGGTCCGAGAGGACCCGCTGTGTCTTTCTCCTTCAGATCCAAACGGACAGTCTGGTTCTGTGCTGCTGTGATGTATTTTGCCTCGTCAGAACAGAATTCTCTGATCTTAATCTGATCTCAAAAAGACACTTCTGCATGTTAATGTCCAGAGTCCGGATGGGGCTTGCACAGGACGACCATCTCTGGGAGGCTGGACATCACCATGGCGCAGCATCTGAAACTCGACTGGTTCTGCATCAAGGTGTTCCCTGGCCACAAACACACGTCTCTGAGCATCAAAGCTGCAATAGAAGGAAGACAGTACATTAAAATATTGCCCAGCTACCTGCACTCCATATTCATAAAACACTACCATATATCATGTTCATGAAATAAAATAGCTAATACACAACAATGATAATCACCTGAAGTGCTGGTAACTCTTAATCTGAGAGATCTGAGAGATCTGAGAGACAGATTTTCCTCCGGCGTGGTTTTAAACCATGCTCCTTGTAGGACTGGGTAATGGATTCCAGAAGTTCAGTGTTGATCCTGAACAGAAAACAAACAGACACACTGGTTTCAGACTCATGTGCTCAGTCGTGCTAGATCTAGTGGTTAGATCATAACAAAGCATTTGTCATGTTACTAAGAACAAAGCACTGCTTGGCTCTCCTAGTAGGAGTGGGCTAACACAACGTGCTAAGAACACATAACTACACACAAGTAGATGTCCACAGAGTATAAACAAGACAAGGTATCACAGACATAAAAACTCACCCGAATACAAAGCAGAAAGTGTTACGGCACACAACAGTGCCATGAATCTTGTAGGTGGTCCTGTGAACCATGCGTTTCGTAGGCACTTTCTTTCTGGATTGAGTCAATTCAGAACAATTCATCGTTGCCAGCAGAGTTCCCATAATAAACATGTCTCTGTTTTGTACTGACAAAGACGCTGTCTTCTGTCTGGTGTTGTAGATCAGTTCAGGAGACAGACTTTGGCTGCAAGAGAGAACTTTTTGTTCAGAATCTCCTTTCCTCTTTTTTCCTCTCTCTTTTCCTCTCTCTTTTCCTCTCAGCTGGCATTTGCAATCAAATCTTCTTATGAAGTCCATTCCTTGCTCTTCTTCCTGAGTGCCAGTCTCCTCAGAACACAGATGATGGAGGATCTCACCTGCAGCTGAAAGTTCCATAGTTCAATGAGAAACCTGAAAGTGTAAACAGCAGCAGCATGTGCTTGTATTTATGGGGGTAGCCTACCCCGGTCTGGCTGAAACTTTGGAATAGCTAATGAAATGAAACATGCTAATCTATTCTAATCGATCAGCCCACCCCCAATAGCCACTGTAACCTGGAGGTGGGTAGAGGTTAATGATGATAGGGGGCAAGGTCAATAATAGCCTGTGCTTGTCAATGAAAGGAGAACCACAGGGCTTTGTCAGTCAGCATCAGGCAATCAAGTCGTTGGTTGTCTATCCTGCCTATCAATAGCCAGGCAACCCGCTGGTCATGTTTATCAAGAGCCAGGCCATCAAGTCGTCAGCCAAGTCGTTGGTCATGGCTTTGTCAGTCGATGTCAGTAGCAGAGAGTTGTCATATGACTGACTAGCAGACCTCTTTCTTATCCTAATGCCTGTAGATACTAAAGCCATATTTCCTTACAAGCTCCACATCTGGATTCATAATTCAAACTTTGTGATCCACATCTGACCCATGTTAATCTGAATATATACATTGCACCTTTCAGACTCATCTTGTTAGTGGAAGTATCACAGAGGTCAATCACTGTGTCCTTGAAGCAGAACACACTTTAATGTCTGTGTGTATCCCTATATCTCCCAATAGAGCCCACTGGAAATGTTTCTTGGAGTCTGTTCACAATGTTTCATGTCATGTCATTATAGAACATTTGCACAACAGCTCAATTGCCAAATCCTGAACAGAAAACCTGAGTGAGTATACAGAAATGTACCCGGTCCACCCTACTCAGTTCCTACTCAGAAATGTCCTTGACACTTCTGCAATAGCCTCCACTATACAGTGGGAAGGCGCTGTTTGGATAATGAACTACCCCATACATGGTTGGTGAAACCGCTAGGAATTCTAGGCTCTGGTAGTCATATTTTGGGCTGCGAACCACTTTAATGACATCAATTTGCTAAAAGATTTATAGAATTATTTAAACCCACCGCAGTATACTTAACACAAATATGTAACCTGATGGTTTGTAAAATCCCTTGTAATAATGTTGTCTTGCAGCTCCGAAAGCGTTTAGTCAAGCAATAACTTTATTGTCTCAGCAAAATAGTATTAGAGAAACGGTAGAGAAACGGTGACTCAGAGAGGTAACAATAGCTGGTTAACCCCGCCCCCAATCACTCCCTCACTAGACTGACAGATGTCACTATCTATCAGTGGTAGTCCCTGGGTCAGATACGCCTTTCAAAGAGAATAAACGTGTAGAAAAAAATAAGTAATTTGCTGATGTCTTGTACTGGAAATGTGCAGTGTACAGTAGTCAAAGTACAGCCTTATAGTTCAGTTTCAAGTTTTATTTTCCATGCCACAAGTACAGTACACAGTACAGTATACGCAGGTAAGCATGCAAGGTCTGTAAATTGACTATCGATAGCTAATAAATTATGACACGCTTCAAAATGACGTATCTAGCCATTGACCAACTGTTCTTCTTATTCGACACAAATATTTCCAGAGAGTGTGGTGTATTTGAATGAGCACTCTGTGTTCTATTGAGTTAGGCTGTTTATGATGCTCGTTGGTGCAAAAGGAAGGTCCAAACCTTTATCTCCCTCTTTCTAACCCTAACCTGCTACAAGTTCAAAGTCATTGTAAATGTCTTGTTCTGATGGCTGGGGTCCGAGAGGACCCGCTGTGTCTTTCTCCTGCAGCTCCAAACGGACAGTCTGGTTCTGTGCTGCTGTGATGTATTTTGCCTCGTCAGAACAGAATTCTCTGATCTTAATCTGATCTCAAAAAGACACTTCTGCATGGCCAATGTCCAGAGTCCGGATGGGGCTTGCACAGGACGACCATCTCTGGGAGGCTGGACATCACCATGGCGCAGCATCTGAAACTCGACTGGTTCTGCATCAAGGTGTTCCCTGGCCACAAACACACGTCTCTGAGCATCAAAGCTGCAATAGAAGGAAGACAGTACATTCAAATATTGCCCAGTTACCTGCACTCCATATTCATAAAACACTACCATATCATGTTCATACAATAAAATAGCTAATACACAACAATAATAATCACCTGAAGTGCTGGTAACTCTTAATCTGAGAGATCTGAGAGATCTGAGAGACAGATTTTCCTCCGGCGTGGTTTTAAACCATGTTCCTTGTAGGACTGGGTAATGGATTCCAGAAGTTCAGTGTTGATCCTGAACAGAAAACAAACAGACACACTGGTTTCAGACTCATGTGCTCAGTCGTGCTAGATCTAGTGGTTAGCTCATAACAAAGCATGTGTCATGTTACTAAGAACAACACTGCTTGGCTCTCCTAGTAGGAGTGGGCTAACACAACATGCTAAGAACACATAACTACACACAAGTAGATGTCCACAGAGTATAAACAAGACACGGTATCAGACATAAAAACTCACCCGAATACAAAGCAGAAAGTGTTACGGCACACAATAGTGCCATGAATCTTGTAGGTGGTCCTGTGAACCATGCGTTTTGTAGGCACTTTCTGTCTGGATTGAGTCAATTCAGAACAATTCATCGTTGCCAGCAGAGTTCCCATAATAAACATGTCTCTGTTTTGTACTGACAAAGACGCTGTCTTCTGTCTGGTGTCGTAGATCAGTTCAGGAGACAGACTTTGGCTGCAAGAGAGAACTTTTTGTTCAGAATCTCCTTTCCTCTTTTTTCCTCTCTCTTTTCCTCTCTCTTTTCCTCTCAGCTGGCATTTGCAATCAAATCTTCTTATGAAGTCCATTCCTTGCTCTTCTTGCTGAGTGCCAGTCTCCTCAGAACACAGATGATGGAGGATCTCACCTGCAGCTGAAAGTTCCATAGTTCAATGAGAAACCTGAAAGTGTGAACAGCAGCAGCATGTGCTTGTATTTATGGGGGTAGCCTACCCCGGTCTGGCTGAAACTTTGGAATAGCCAATGAAATGAAACATGCTAATCTATTCTAATCGATCAGCCCACCCCCAATATCCACTGTAACCTGGAGGTGGGTAGAGGTTAATGATGATAGGGGGCAAGGTCAATAATAGCCTGTGCTTGTCAATGAAAGGAGAACCACAGCGCTTTGTCAGTCAGCATCAGGCAATCAAGTCGTTGGTTGTCTATCCTGCCTATCAATAGCCAGGCAACCCGCTGGTCATGTTTATCGATAGCCAGGCCATCAAGTCGTCAGCCAAGTCGTTGGTCATGGCTTTGTCAGTCGATGTCAGTAGCAGAGAGTTGTCATATGACTGACTAGCAGACCTCTTTCTTATCCTAATGCCTGTAGATACTAAAGCCATATTTCCTTACAAGCTCCACATCTGGATTCATAATTCAAACTTTGTGATCCACATCTGAAATATAATATATATATAATAGTAAGTCAAAGTTGACACTTTCAGGTTTCTAATTGAACTATGGAACTTTCAGCTGCAGGTAAGATCTTCCATCATCTGTGTTCTGAGGAGACTGGCACTCAGGAAGAAGAGCAAGGAATGGACTTCATAAGAACATTTGATAGCAAATGCCAGCTGAGAGGAAAAGAGAGAGGAAAAGAGAGAGGAAAAGAGAGAGGAAAAGAGAGAGGAAAAGAGAGAGGAAAAGAGATTCTGAACAAAAAAGTTCTCTCTTGCAGCCAAAGTCTGTCTCCTGAACTGATCTACAACACCAGACAGAAGACAGCGTCTTTGTCAGTACAAAACAGAGACATGTATATTATGGGAACTCTGCTGGCAACGATGAATTGTTCTGAATTGACTCAATCCAGACAGAAAGTAACTACGAAACGCATGGTTCACAGGACCACCTACAAGATTCATGGCACTGTTGTGTGCCGTAACACTTTCTGCTTTGTATTCTGGTGAGTTTTTATGTCTGTGATACCTTGTCTTGTTTATACTCTGTGGACATCTACTTGTGTGTAGTTATGTGTTCTTAGCATGTTGTGTTAGCCCACTCCTACTAGGAGAGCCAAGCAGTGTTGTTCTTAGTAACATGACACATGCTTTGTTATGAGCTAACCACTAGATCTAGCACGACTGAGCACATGAGTCTGAAACCAGTGTGTCTGTTTGTTTTCTGTTCAGGATCAACACTGAACTTCTGGAATCCATTACCCAGTCCTACAAGGAACATGGTTTAAAACCACGCCGGAGGAAAATCTGTCTCTCAGATCTCTCAGATCTCTCAGATTAAGAGTTACCAGCACTTCAGGTGATTATCATTGTTGTGTATTAGCTATTTTATTGTATGAACATGATATATGGTAGTGTTTTATGAATATTGGAGTGCAGGTAACTGGGCAATATTTGAATGTACTGTCTTCCTTCTATTGCAGCTTTGATGCTCAGAGACGTGTGTTTGTGGCCAGGGAACACCTTGATGCAGAACCAGTCGAGTTTCAGATGCTGCGCGATGGTGATGTCCAGCCTCCCAGAGATGGTCGTCCTGTGCAAGCCCCATCCGGACTCTGGACATGGCCATGCAGAAGTGTCTTTTTGAGATCAGATTAAGATCAGAGAATTCTGTTCTGATGAGGCAAAAGGCATCACAGCAGCACAGAACCAGACTGTCCGTTTGGAGCTGCAGGAGAAAGACACAGCGGGTCCTCTCGGACCCCAGCCATCAGAACAAGACATTTACAATGACTTTGAACTTGTAGCAGGTTAGGGTTAGAAAGAGGGAGATAAAGGTTTGGACCTTCCTTTTGCACCAACGAGCATCATAAACAGCCTAACTCAATAGAACACAGAGTGCTCATTCAAATACACCACACTCTCTGGAAATATTTGTGTTGAATAAGAAAAACAGTTGGGCAATGGCTAGATGGTTAGATTAATACATGTGTATACTGTACTGTGTACTGTACTTGTGGCATGGCAAATAAAACTTGAAACTGAACAATAAGGCTGGACTTTGACTACTGAACATTTCCAGTACAAGACATCAGCAAATTACTTATTTTTTTCTACACGTTTATTCTCTTTGAAAGGCCTATCTGACCCAGGGACTACCACTGATAGATAGTGACAGCTGTCAGTCTAGTGAGGGAGTGATTGGGGGCGGGGTTAACCAGCTATTGTTACCTCTCTGAGTCACCGTTTCTCTGCTGAGTGATTTCAGGTGTACCAACATTCACAGACGCATATCTTCTTCAAATATTTGCAGATGTTAATGAATGGCACATAATTTGAAAGCTTACAATCTGTCTTTTCATAATGTGTAAAAAATAAAATAAAAACATGAACATGGCCTACTTGTTCCCCAAAACACCAGCTTCTGTTACGACTTGGGGTGCATCAACCACCAAGGCTGAATCCACTCCCTGACAGCTACGGGCTCTGGCCAGGACAGTGCTGATGTGAAGCAGTGTGTGACTGTCTCTCAGAGTAACAAACATGGGGAGTGGAGAGAACACAGCTTCTTTCTACACTCCCATGGTGCCTCCCCCTGTGCTGGGACTTATTGTCCCAGCCATAGGGCCAGTTATTCCACCCTTGCCCCAAGCTCATAGATCTCTGAGTTTGGCCCATGAGAGGTCGAATCTAAAGGTTGATTTAAAGTTCTGCGTCGAATTTACGTGCGTAGCTTACGTTCCCTAAAACGTTACGCTAAGTCTGATAGTGTCTGGTGAAGAAATGCTCACAGCTGTAGGAAACGAGTAGGGAGGTCAGAATGACGGTATAGCGACTGTTTATGCAGTGCCCTCCAAGTATTGGGATAGTGAAGCATAGTTTTCTTCTTTTGGCTTTGTGCTCCAAAAATGTGGATTTGAAATCAAAAAATGACTTTGAGGTAAAGTATCTATATGGAAGTATAGATGATCTATCTCTAAGATGTTAGATGTTGCAGCCAGGCCACCAAGTCGTCAGCCAAGTCAGGACAGCAGCTGGTGTTTTTGGGAACAAGTAGGCCATGTTCATGTTTCAGTTTGTTTTACAGATTATGAAAGTACAAGATTGTAAGCTTTCAAATGATGTGCCATTAATTAACATCTGCAATAATTTGAAGAAGATATGCGTGTGTGAATGTTGGTACACCTGAAATCACTCAGCAGAGAAACGGAATTGAATTGAAAAAGTATGATAACCATCGTATTATCTTAGTTTAATGTCATTTCAATGCATAATAGAACTTTTATTTACAACAAGCATAAGAACAAAAAGATCGCTATTATGCCGCTTTGAGCTTTGAGCTCCGTTGCGTTCCTAACCGGAAGAGGCACAGCACAGGGGCATAGAAAACACACTGCCACCTAGCGATGTGACGGTGTAATTACAGCGCGGCCTACGCAGAAGTGTAAAGTGCGAGAGCCCTTACGTAGGGAACGTAAGCACGTAAAAAAAAAAAAAAAAAAAAAAAAAAAAACTTAAATAGGCCTTTTGCAGCTCCACCAAGCGGGCTAACTCTCTTGGTGTAGTGGTTGCGCGGCCGGTTGGTATGCGGGAGATCGGGGTTCGACTCCCGCATGGATGGAAGAAATTCTCCGCTGCAGGAGTATGAAGTGAATGAAGTGAATCAGCGATTCAGTGAATGAAGTGAATCAGCTCCGCCAAGGGAGTTAACTCTTTTGGTGTTGTGGTTAGCAATTGCAAAACGTCACGTTTGACGTCAGGCTCAACAACCGGATAGCAACGCATTACATTTACTCACCTCTAATGGACTTAAAAAAATTATAATTTGTAATCCTTTTGTTATCAAAAAATACATTTTACATTTTATAGTTGACAATGATTTACAAAAAGACAGTCAATGACGCAAAGCATAAAGACTTTTGACCCCTGTGAGTAAAAATAAATCTTTGCACTCGATCAAATTTCAGGACCCTCCTTTCATGACCTTTCCTAGATATGTGCGTTCTACCCCCCAGTATCCTTACATTTTCAAAATCTAGCTAGTATAAAGTTATTTTGCAGTATTTGTGTGTGTTTGTGTGTGATTGCGTTAGTATCAGCCGCCATCTTTTTTTTTCATGGCTGCAATGCTCTTCAATACCAGCAGGGGTCGCAGGGGTAAGAAGTGTGTTTATATGTGTCATACAATGTCATACAATGTCAGTTGCTTCTTTCATCATTGTGGATATTTTTGATTTGACATTTACATTACCGGCATCATAGGCTATTCACTATCATTGTCATGTTCTTATATCACGTTTTTTAATATCATGTTCTTCTTCATCATAATCATCATCATCATCATCATCATCATCATAAAAAATATTTATTTAAAAAAAAGGTTTTATATAGTTTTTTCAGTTTTTATATAATCTGTGTGAATATGCAGCTTGGAGTATTCAAAGCTGATACAACATGAAATGAATTAAATGACAGTACTATCTATGGGTCATCGTGCATTAAATCAAGAATTTAATCATGCTTGTAACATGTGTACTTTTAAAAACTTTGAAATTATTCACATCATAGAACTTTTATTTACAACAAGCATAAGAACAAAAAGATCGCTATTATGCCGCTTTGAGCTTTGAGCTCCGTTGCGTTCCTAACCGGAAGAGGCACAGCACAGGGGCATAGAAAACACACTGCCACCTAGCGATGTGACGGTGTAATTGCAGCGCGGCCTACGCAGAAGTGTAAAGTGCGAGAGCCCTTACGTAGGGAACGTAAGCACGTAAAAAAAAAAAAAAAAAAAAAAAAAAAAAAAAACTTAAATAGGCCTTTTGCAGCTCCACCAAGCGGGCTAACTCTCTTGGTGTAGTGGTTGCGCGGCCGATTGGTATGCGGGAGATCGGGGTTCGACTCCCGCATGGATGGAAGAAATTCTCCGCTGCAGGAGTATGAAGTGAATGAAGTGAATCAGCGATTCAGTGAATGAAGTGAATCAGCTCCGCCAAGGGAGTTAACTCTTTTGGTGTTGTGGTTAGCAATTGCAAAACGTCACGTTTGACGTCAGGCTTAACAACCGGATAGCAACGCATTACATTTACTCACCTCTAATGGACTTAAAAAAATTATAATTTGTAATCCTTTTGTTATCAAAAAATACATTTTACATTTTATAGTTGACAATGATTTACAAAAAGACAGTCAATGACGCAAAGCATAAAGACTTTTGACCCCTGTGAGTAAAAATAAATCTTTGCACTCGATCAAATTTCAGGACCCTCCTTTCATGACCTTTCCTAGATATGTGCGTTCTACCCCCCAGTATCCTTACATTTTCAAAATCTAGCTAGTATAAAGTTATTTTGCAGTATTTGTGTGTGTTTGTGTGTGATTGCGTTAGTATCAGCCGCCATCTTTTTTTTTCATGGCTGCAATGCTCTTCAATACCAGCAGGGGTCGCAGGGGTAAGAAGTGTGTTTATACGTGTCATACAATGTCATACAATGTCAGTTGCTTCTTTCATCATTGTGGATATTTTTGATTTGACATTTACATTACCGGCATCATAGGCTATTCACTATCATTGTCATGTTCTTATATCACGTTTTTTAATATCATGTTCTTCTTCATCATAATCATCATCATCATCATCATCATCATCATAAAAAATATTTATTTAAAAAAAAGGTTTTATATAGTTTTTTCAGTTTTTATATAATCTGTGTGAATATGCAGCTTGGAGTATTCAAAGCTGATACAACATGAAATGAATTAAATGACAGTACTATCTATGGGTCATCGTGCATTAAATCAAGAATTTAATCATGCTTGTAACATGTGTACTTTTAAAAACTTTGAAATTATTCACATCATAGAACTTTTATTTACAACAAGCATAAGAACAAAAAGATCGCTATTATGCCGCTTTGAGCTTTGAGCTCCGTTGCGTTCCTAACCGGAAGAGGCACAGCACAGGGGCATAGAAAACACACTGCCACCTAGCGATGTGACGGTGTAATTGCAGCGCGGCCTACGCAGAAGTGTAAAGTGCGAGAGCCCTTACGTAGGGAACGTAAGCACGTAAAAAAAAAAAAAAAAAAAAAAAAAAAAAAAAAAAACTTAAATAGGCCTTTTGCAGCTCCACCAAGCGGGCTAACTCTCTTGGTGTAGTGGTTGCGCGGCCGGTTGGTATGCGGGAGATCGGGGTTCGACTCCCGCATGGATGGAAGAAATTCTCCGCTGCAGGAGTATGAAGTGAATGAAGTGAATCAGCTCCGCCAAGGGAGTTAACTCTTTTGGTGTTGTGGTTAGCAATTGCAAAACGTCACGTTTGACGTCAGGCTTAACAACCGGATAGCAACGCATTACATTTACTCACCTCTAATGGACTTAAAAAAATTATAATTTGTAATCCTTTTGTTATCAAAAAATACATTTTACATTTTATAGTTGACAATGATTTACAAAAAGACAGTCAATGACGCAAAGCATAAAGACTTTTGACCCCTGTGAGTAAAAATAAATCTTTGCACTCGATCAAATTTCAGGACCCTCCTTTCATGACCTTTCCTAGATATGTGCGTTCTACCCCCCAGTATCCTTACATTTTCAAAATCTAGCTAGTATAAAGTTATTTTGCAGTATTTGTGTGTGTTTGTGTGTGATTGCGTTAGTATCAGCCGCCATCTTTTTTTTTCATGGCTGCAATGCTCTTCAATACCAGCAGGGGTCGCAGGGGTAAGAAGTGTGTTTATACGTGTCATACAATGTCATACAATGTCAGTTGCTTCTTTCATCATAGTGGATATTTTTGATTTGACATTTACATTACCGGCATCATAGGCTATTCAATATCATTGTCATGTTCTTATATCACGTTTTTTTATATCATGTTCTTCTTCATCATAATCATCATCATCATCATCATCATCAAAAATATTTATTTAAAAAAAAGGTTTTATATAGTTTTTTCAGTTTTTATATCATCTGTGTGAATATGCAGCTTGGAGTATTCAAAGCTGATACAACATGAAATGAGGGGGGGCGAACGGAGGTAACCACAACACAAACTCCACTCTCTCCAGCTCTCAGCAGCCTCACCCTCACAGAGCATGAAGTGAGACGTGTGCTGAAGGCGGTGGACCCCAGGAAAGCCTCAGGGCCGGATGGCGTCCTGGGACGGGTGCTGAGGGACTGCGCTGACCAGCTGGCCGGGGTTTTCACCAACATCTTCAACCAGTCCCTGTCCCAGGCCACCATCCCACCCTGCCTGAAAACCTCAACTATCATCCCAGTCCCGAAGAAAAGCACGGTGAGCTACCTAAACGACTACCGCCCGGTGGCACTCACACCAATCATCATGAAGTGCTTCGAGAAACTAGTCCGGGCCCACATAGTCACACGCCTCCCCCCCAACCTGGATCCATACCAGTTCGCCTACAGAGCCCGCAGGTCCACAGAGGACGCCATCGCGACGACTCTCCACTCCACTCTTTCCCACCTGGAGAGGGGAAACAGCTACGCGAGACTGCTCTTTGTGGACTTCAACACCATCCTTCCAGACAGGCTAGTGACCAAACTACTAGACCTGGGTCTATCACACTCTATATGTGCATGGATCAAGGACTTCCTGACCGACCGCCCCCAGAGGGTGCGGGTGGGCCCCCACACCTCCACAGCCCTCAGACTCAGCACTGGGTCCCCCCAGGGCTGCGTGCTAAGCCCCATCCTCTACAACCTCTACACCTACGACTTCACCCCCGTCCACCCCAGCAACTCCATCGTAAAGTTTGCAGACGACATCACCGTGGTGGGATGCATCTCGGGGGGGGACGAGGCGGCGTACAGGGATGAGGTAGAGCAACTGAGCAAGCTGTGCAAGGTTAACAACCTGCTGCTGAACAAGTCAAAGACCCAGGAAATCATCGTAGACTTCAGGAGGAAAAAGTCCGAGATCCAGCCCCTGCTCATCGACGGAGAGAGCGTGGAGAGAGTCTCAACCCTCCGATTCCTGGGGATGCACATGCGGGATGACCTGACCTGGAAGGACAACACAAAAGCCACCATCAAGAAGGCACAACAGTGGCTATACATCCTGAGAGTCCTCAGGAAGGAACACAGCAAGCAGGAGATACTGGTGACCTTCTACCGCGGTGCAGTGGAGAGCATCCTCACCTACGGCATCTGCAACTGGTTCTCCAGCTGCACAACCGCGGAGAGAAATGCGCTACAGAGAGTCGTGAGAACAGCACAGAAGATCACCGGCGCCCCCCTCCCCTCTCTGGAAGAGCTGTACAACACACGCTGTCTCAGGAAGGCCTCCAAGATCTCCAGGGACCCAACCCACCCTGGGTACGAACACTTTACCCGGCTGCCCTCGAAAAGGCGGTTCAGGACCTTGGCCGCAAGGACAAACAGACTGAAGAACAGCTTCTACCACAGGGCCGCCCAGGCCCTGAACAGAGCAAAGACCTAGGTTCTGGGCCCTGGACAGTCTGGACGGATTGATGGCAGCTGCTGGACTGAAAAAATCAGGTGTAGTGCTGAGGCACAAATATGTACATTTCAAGCCTGCAAACTGCGACACTTTAAATAAATGTGCAATAACACCATTGTGCAATATGACAACCCTAGTCGTCTATCTGTACAGTATAGTATAGTGGATAGTGTACATAGCCTTTATTTATGTAAACCAGCTCCTTCCCTTCTTGTGATTTTTTTAAACGTTTTTTTTTTCCTTTCCTAACACCAGGGGAGCCACCCCTCCTACATTTCGTTGTTTGGTACCTGTACTGTAGCAATGACAATAAAGACCATTCATTCATTCATTCATTCATTCATTCCTGTTTATTGCACAATATACCGGTCGAAGATTAAGTAAGTAAGTAAGCCTCCCACCAAGCTTAGATTGGACCTCTCATGGGCCAAACTCAGAGATCTATGCAAGGGTGGAATAACTGGCCCTATGCCTGGGACAATAAGTCCCAGCACAGGGGGAGGCACCATGGGAGTGTAGAAAGAAGCTGTGTTCTCTCCACTCCCCATGTTTGTTACTCTGAGGGACAGCCGCACACTGCTTCACATCAGCACTGTCCTGGCCAGAGCCCGTAGCTGTCGGGAGTGGATTCACCCTTGGTGGTTGATGCACCCCACTGTGGACATGTCCCTAGGACATCGATACACGTTGTGCTTCAGTCTCAACCAGAGTACTTCTTACAGAGCGTCCATCGTGTACGCCCCCCTCATCCCTGAAGTGATGCAACTGTCATCACAACTTTGAGTCAGTCAGGCTAATTGACATTGTGTTGTAAATGCAGTTACCTGTAGTGGTGATAAGCAACTGGAGCCCAAATAGAATGTGAGAATAATTTGAGTGAATAGTTTGGCAGGGAGATAAACTAATAACATAAGGCAAACTGCGTAGTAGCAATGTGACACAGGAATCTCTGAGGCCACACGCTAGCAAACGTTCTTGTGTTGGGGATGAGCCGAACAAAAGATTTCACTTGATAGAGTGAAGCTTTTAGGCGAGTTCTAATGAACCAAATATAACGCTCTGTGGAAAGTAAACATCTGCTCATGGAGTACCGTCCTGTGATAATGTTACGCTAAGTCTGATCGTGTCTGGTGAAGAAATGCTCACAGCTGGAGGAAGCGAGTAGGGAGGTCAGAATGACGGTATAGTGACTGTTTATACAGTGCCCTCCAAGTATTGGGATAGTGAAGCATAGTTTTCTTCTTTTGGCTTTGTGCTCCAAAAATGTGGATTTGAAATCAAACAATGCTCATAGATCTCTGAGTTTGGCCCATGAGAGGTCCAATCTAAGCTTGGTGGGCCTTCCCTTGAGAGTGATTGCTACACTCCAGAGCACCAGGGCCCCTTCCACAAGAGGCCTATGATCTAAAGTGGAGGCAATTTGAGGTGTGGTGCGAGCGCAGAGAGTTGGTACCTTATCAGTACCATATCCCCGCAGTCCTCTTGCTCCTGCCAAACCATCTTTATCAGGGCAACACTTTCTCTACTGTTCAAGTCTACTTTGTGGCTATCTCGGTTTGCCATGTCTGCTTGTAGCTTCATAAAAGGAGTGAGCCGGCTTCGTCCTGTTTCCAGACAGCATATTCCTTCTTGGGACTGGTCCTTGGGTTCTGGAGCTTCTCACCAGTGTATGGTTAGAATCCTTGGAGGTGGTGGACATGTCGATACTATCCTACAAGTCTGCCATGTTGCTTGCACTGGCCATGGCTAAGTGCGTAAGTGACATGCAAGGAGCTTTCCTGGCGATGCATTGTGGCCTAACGTTGCATTAGTTTCCAAGGTCATTATCATGGCCTACAGCAGTTAAGCCACTGAACGTTCCATCCACCTCCCTTCCACACAGAAGAACAGAGGTGCCTGAAAACCCTCTGTCATGTTCAGGCACTGTGCATCTACACGGACAGAACTGTGAACTTGTTCTAGCATTTTCCTCTTCTCTTCCAATTTTTGGTTCTTTTTCTTGCTCCCTCTATCCCCCAAGATATTCACTTGCTTCGATGAGCTGGTTACGTGTCTGGCAG
This sequence comes from Nansenia antarctica, assembly GCF_963989245.1. Lineage (NCBI taxonomy): Eukaryota > Metazoa > Chordata > Actinopteri > Argentiniformes > Microstomatidae > Nansenia > Nansenia antarctica. Next base: position 10,085,730 of record NC_137692.1, on the reverse strand, counting down.
GAGAAAAATGTTTATAACCAAGGGAAAGAGCAGAGGAAAGACATGGGTTTGAAACCGCAGGCATGGGCCCCACAGGAAAAAGAAACACAACTTGGATTGTCCGGGACTCAAACCTGGCTCAACTGGTTGGAAGGCAGCTATGCTCACCACTATAGCTCCAATGCTCAGACCATGCGGGACCACTGCAATGGTATGACCATCCAGGACTCACCCCTTGAAAATGTCGCAGGTTCCTTGTTGCCACTTTTATTTCATGAACTGGATTACTCAGGAAAAAAAGTGAAGGGGCTGCAAAAACCTTACAACGATGCACACAGAGTGGAGGGAAGCTCGCTGCTTTTCAGGGCTCGTTGGTCTAGGCTAGGGGTATGATTCACGCTTAGGGTGCGAGAGGTCCCGGGTCCAAATCCCGGACGAGCCCCTTTTACCAGCTGGGACCACCAAATGGAAGTGCTTTGGCTCAGGGTTTCAACGCATGCTGTCCCCAGATCAGGTCAAAAAGCTGTTCATCACGTCCTGTTTTGAAGGATCTGGTGGGAAGAGCCACTGTCTGACCTGATCTGGCAGAATCCATCCTCGTCTTTGATGACTTTCTACTAGGGGGAAAGCACAAACTAAAAGAGCTTAGACTTCGGTATATATGTTGGCTCCTACAGTGTCCAAAAAAATCCCTCCAGCTTAAGGTTGGGGATGTAGCTCAGTGGTAGAGCGCATGCTTTGTTTGCATGTATGATGTCCAGGGTTCAATCCCCTGCATCTCCAAGACTGTCTTAGATGACGGCTTCATTTTGGGCAAAGGCCGATACTGTTTCTGTGTCCGGCACTGTGCCTCTAAGTTGGAAATGTGAAGCCCTGGCAGAGCTCTTGTCACCCTATGATAGCTCAGTTGGTAGAGCGGAGGACTGTAGGTTCAACACCAGCTATCCTTAGGTCGTTGGTTCAAATCCGGCTCGAAGGAGGAGTAATTTTTTTTCTTCTCCACTACTTTTAACAAGGTCTTGTGCAAGGCATGGCTGGCCCAGGGTTGTAATCTCGACATAAATGTGTTCCCTGACCGGGAATCGAACCCGGGCCGCGGCGGTGAGAGCGCCGAATCCTAACCACTAGACCACCAGGGACTTCTTTGCAGATCTTGTCTTTGATGTGGTGTCCTCAAGGTTGTGGATGCAGCTCAGTGGCGGAGCTATTTGATAACAGAGTCTGCCGAGTTTCTTGTCAATGGACTCTCGCTGTTGTTCTAGCATTTTCCTCTTCTCTTCCAATTTTTGGTCCTTTTTCTTGCTCCCTCTATCCCCCAAGATATTCACTTGCTTCGATGAGCTGGTTACGTGTCTGGTAGGAGAAAAATGTTTATAACCAAGGGAAAGAGCAGAGGAAAGACATGGGTTTGAAACCGCAGGCATGGGCCCCACAGGAAAAAGAAACACAACTTGGATTGTCCGGGACTGAAACCTGGCTCAACTGGTTGGAAGGCAGCTATGCTCACCACTATAGCTCCAATGCTCAGACCATGCGGGACCACTGCAATGGTATGACCATCCAGGACTCACCCCTTGAAAATGTCGCAGGTTCCTTGTTGCCACTTTTATTTCATGAACTGGATTACTCAGGAAAAAAAGTGAAGGGGCTGCAAAAACCTTACAACGATGCACACAGAGTGGAGGGAAGCTCGCTGCTTTTCAGGGCTCGTTGGTCTAGGGGTATGATTCTCGCTTAGGGTGCGAGAGGTCCCGGGTCCAAATCCCGGACGAGCCCCTTTTACCAGCTGGGACCACCAAATGGAAGTGCTTTGGCTCAGCGTTTCAACGCATGCTGTCCCCAGATCAGGTCAAAAAGCTGTTCATCACGTCCTGGTTTGAAGGATCTTGTGGGAAGAGCCACTGGCTGACCTGATCTGGCCGAATCCATCCTCGTCTTTGATGACTTTCTACTAGGGGGAAAGCACAAACTGAAAGAGCTTAGACTTCGGTATATATGTTGGCTCCTACAGAGTCCCAAAAAATCCCTCCAGCTTAAAGTTGGGGATGTAGCTCAGTGGTAGAGCGCATGCTTTGCATGTATGATGTCCAGGGTTCAATCCCCTGCATCTCCAAGACTGTCTTAGATGACGCCTTCATTTTGGGCACAGGCCGATACTGTTTCTGTGTCCGACACTGTGCCTCTAAGTTGGAAATGTGAAGCCCTGGCAGACCTCTTATCACCCTTTGATAGCTCAATTGGTAGAGCGGAGGACTGTAGGTTCAACACCAGCTATCCTTAGGTCGTTGGTTCAAATCCGGCTCGAAGGAGGAGTCATTTTTTTTCTTCTCCACTACTTTTAACAAGGTCTTGTGCAAGGCATGGCTGGCCCAGGGTTGTAATCTCGACATAAATGTGTTCCCTGACCGGGAATCGAACCCGGGCCGCGGCGGTGAGAGCGCCGAATCCTAACCACTAGACCACCAGGGACTGCTTTGCAGGTCTTGTCTTTGATGTGGTGTCCTCAAGGTTGTGGATGCAGCTCAGTGGCTGAGCTATTTGATAACAGAGTCTGCCGAGTTTCTTGTCAATGGACTCTCGCTGTTGTTCTAGCATTTTCCTCTTCTCTTCCAATTTTTGGTTCTTTTTCTTGCTCCCTCTATCCCCCAAGATATTCACTTGCTTCAAAGAGCTGGTTACGTGTCTGGCAGGAGAAAAATGTTTATAACCAAGGGAAAGAGCAGAGGAAAGACATGGGTTTGAAACCGCAGGCATGGGCCCCACAGGAAAAAGAAACACAACTTGGATTGTCCGGGACTCAAACCTGGCTCAACTGGTTGGAAGGCAGCTATGCTCACCACTATAGCTCCAATGCTCAGACCATGCGGGACCACTGCAATGGTATGACCATCCAGGACTCACCCCTTGAAAATGTCACAGGTTCCTTGTTGCCACTTTTATTTCATGAACTGGATTACTCAGGAAAAAAAGTGAAGGGGCTGCAAAAACCTTACAACGATGCACACAGAGTGGAGGGAAGCTCGCTGCTTTTCAGGGCTCGTTGGTCTAGGGGTATGATTCTCGCTTAGGGTGCGAGAGGTCCCGGGTCCAAATCCCGGACGAGCCCCTTTTACCAGCTGGGACCACCAAATGGAAGTGCTTTGGCTCAGCGTTTCAACGCATGCTGTCCCCAGATCAGGTCAAAAAGCTGTTCATCACGTCCTGGTTTGAAGGATCTGGTGGGAAGAGCCACTGGCTGACCTGATCTGGCCGAATCCATCCTCGTCTTTGATGACTTTCTACTAGGGGGAAAGCACAAACTGAAAGAGCTTAGACTTCGGTATATATGTTGGCTCCTACAGTGTCCAAAAAAATCCCTCCAGCTTAAGGTTGGGGATGTAGCTCAGTGGTAGAGCGCATGCTTTGCATGTATGATGTCCAGGGTTCAATCCCCTGCATCTCCAAGACTGTCTTAGATGACGCCTTCATTTTGGGCACAGGCCGATACTGTTTCTGTGTCCGACACTGTGCCTCTAAGTTGGAAATGTGAAGCCCTGGCAGACCTCTTGTCACCCTTTGATAGCTCAGTTGGTAGAGCGGAGGACTGTAGGTTCAACACCAGCTATCCTTAGGTCGTTGGTTCAAATCCGGCTCGAAGGAGGAGTAATTTGTTTTCTTCTCCACTACTTTTAACAAGGTCTTGTGCAAGGCATGGCTGGCCCAGGGTTGTAATCTCGACATAAATGTGTTCCCTGACCGGTAATCGAACCCGGGCCGCGGCGGTGAGAGCGCCGAATCCTAACCACTAGACCACCAGGGACTGCTTTGCAGGTCTTGTCTTTGATGTGGTGTCCTCAAGGTTGTGAATGCAGCTCAGTGGCTGAGCTATTTGATAACAGAGTCTGCCGAGTTTCTTGTCAATGGACTCTCGCTGTTGTTCTAGCATTTTCCTCTTCTCTTCCAATTTTTGGTTCTTTTTCTTGCTCCCTCTATCCCCCAAGATATTCACTTGCTTCGATGAGCTGGTTACGTGTCTGGCTGGAGAAAAATGTTTTTAACCAAGGGAAAGAGCAGAGGAAAGACATGGGTTTGAAACCGCAGGCATGGGCCCCACAGGAAAAATAAACACAACTTGGATTGTCCGGGACTCAAACCTGGCTCAACTGGTTGGAAGGCAGCTATACTCACCACTATAGCTCGAATGCTCAGACCATGCAGGACCACTGCAATGGTATGACCATCCAGGACTCACCCCTTGAAAATGTCGCAGGTTCCTTGTTGCCACTTTTATTTCAGGAACTGGATTACTCAGGAAAAAAAGTGAAGGGGCTGCAAAAACCTTACAACGATGCACACAGAGTGGAGGGAAGCTCGCTGCTTTTCAGGGCTCGTTGGTCTAGGGGTATGATTCTCGCTTCGGGTGCGAGAGGTCCCGGGTCCAAATCCCGGACGAGCCCCTTTTACCAGCTGGTACCACCAAATGGAAGTGCTTTGGCTCAGCGTTTCAACGCATGCTGTCCCCAGATCAGGTCAAAAAGCTGTTCATCACGTCCTGGTTTGAAGGATCTGGTGGGAAGAGCCACTGGCTGACCTGATCTGGCCGAATCCATCCTCGTCTTTGATGACTTTCTACTAGGGGGAAAGCACAAACTGAAAGAGCTTAGACTTCGGTATATATGTTGGCTCCTACAGTGTCCAAAAAAATGTGTTAATTAGAAAGCTCACTTGTTACAGGTTCACACCTCCTGCCATTACCCTAATTAAAAGCTATCTCTTTGCAAGAACACAGAGAGTGTACTATAATGGCAGCTTATCGAATTGTAGCAAATTAGCTTGTGGTGTGCCTCAAGGAAGTTGTCTTGGACCACTCCTCTTCTCTACTTTCACTAATGATTTGCCTTATGCTATAAAAAGTTATTGTATTGTGATGTATGCCGATGACTCGACAATTTATTATGCAGCAAATACGTATAACGAACTCAATCAAGTTCTTTCAAAAGAATTAGAAATGGTGCATGAATGGATTACATTGAACAAGCTTGTTTTGAATATATCCAAAACTCAGAGTATTGTTTTTGGGTCTAAGCACAAACTGGCTTCTATGCCTAAATTGAATCTATATATAGCCAAGGAACCCATCGAACAAGTGAAGAAAGTAAAGTTAGTTGGTTTGGTCATTGATAACCACCTGTCATGGTCAGAGCATATAAATAGAATCATTCAGAAAATGGGTGTTGGCATTCACATCACACGACAATGTGCACCATATGTACCATCTCATATCCTGGAACAAGTCTGTAGATCACTAGTTTTAACTCACCTGGATTACTGCTCAGTGGTGTGGGCCTCGGCCTCAAAAACAGAACTATCTAGATTACAAGTAGCTCAGAACAGGGCTGCTAGGCTCGTTCTAGGTTGCTCTTCTAGAACTAGCATTCATAAAATGCAGTCTAGCCTATCGTGGCTTAAGGTGGAGAAAAGGCTAGCCTCAGGCACAGTGACATTTTTTAGCAATACACTGCGAACACACAAACCTGAGTTCCTGCAAGATCACATAGTATTTTGTAATACTGTTCATCGCCATAATACCAGGAAGGCGGCAATGGTGACATTATGAAAGCCCACCCAAGAACATTTTTTTTGAAAAGAACAGTGCTTTATAGAGCTAGTACAATTTGGAATGAATTACCTCTTGATATCCGCAAAGAAAAAAGTAAAAGGTTATTCAAAAAGAGATTGAAGAGCCACCTATTAAGTGGCTGATGACAGGTAGCTGTTTTATTTTACTTTGTTTATTTTGGTTGATTCCTTCTTTCATCGAAGAGATGATTGCGTTAGGATCATGTCTTTATAGGTCTTTATATTTTAATGGATTAATAATATTTGCCCTTTTTGTAAATTATACAAATATTTAGTACATGTCTTCACGGAATACCATTGAAAAATGATTATATGGAATAGTTGACACTGCAGTCACATTGATTTCACATGAATAGTAATTTTTTAGACTAGATTTAATAAAGAAAATGGCACATGGAAAGGATGCCATTATCACACATTTCCATTCTCAAGGGGCTTGGTAGAGCATTCATGTTGGGTACATTAAGATAAGGTTAATGTTCCAGCAGCTCTGACTTGAATGTTGTTTGATGTTCATGAAATGTTAACGGTAGTTCAATAATGTATAAGAATATATATACATATATATTGCAAAAGTTCAATAAGAAATATCTCTAGACAGTTGCACATTATGTAGTAGTACCTTGGAGCACCACGACTCTGTTCCTACTGCAGCAACCTGCATTTTGGTTTTCAGACGTCAGAGTATGAGAGCAAGATTTGACATGAAACATTTGTGAAAGGACTCCAAAAAAGTTCCACAGCAGCTCAGAACAAGACTGTACATTTGTAGTTGCAGGAGAAAGACACAGTGGGTCCATCAAGCATCATAAACAGCCTAACTCAATAGAACACAGAGTGCTCATTCAAAACACCACACTCTCTGGAAATATGTTGTTGAATAAGAAAAACTGTTGGGCAATGGCTAGATGGTTAGATGAATACATGTATACTGTTGCAAAAAGCATTTCCAGTGGGCTCTATTGGGAGATATGGGGATACACACAGACATTAAAGTGTGTTCTGCTTCAAGGACACAGTGATTGACCTCTGTGATACTTCCACTAACAAGATGAGTCTGAAAGGTGCAATGTATATATTCAGATTCACATGGTTCAGATGTGGATCACAAAGTTTGAATTATGAATCCAGATGTGGAGCTTGTAAGGAAATATGGCTTTAGTATCTACAGGCATTAGGATAAGAAAGAGGTCTGCTAGTCAGTCATATGACAACTCTCTGCTACTGACATCGACTGACAAAGCCATGACCAACGACTTGGCTGACGACTTGATGGCCTGGCTATTGATAAACATGACCAGCGGGTTGCCTGGCTATTGATAGGCAGGATAGACAACCAACCACTTGATTGCCTAATACTGACTGACAAAGCCCTGTGGTTCTCCTTTCATTGACAAGCACAGGCTATTATTGACCTTGCCCCCTATCATCATTAACCACTGCACACCTCCAGGTTACAGTGGATATTGGGGGTGGGCTGCTCAATTAGAATAGATTAGCAAGTTTCGTTTCATTGGCTATTCAGAACTATTTTATTTGATGAACATGATATATGGTAGTGTTTTATGAATATGGAGTGCAGGTAACTGGGCAATATTTTAATGTACTGTCTTCCTTCTATTGCAGCTTTGATGCTCAGAGACGTGTGTTTGTGGCCAGGGAACACCTTGATGCAGAACCAGTCGAGTTTCAGATGCTGCGCGATGGTGATGTCCAGCCTCCCAGAGATGGTCGTCCTGTGCAAGCCCCATCCGGACTCTGGACATTGCCATGCAGAAGTGTCTTTTTGAGATCAGATTAAGATCAGAGAATTCTGTTCTGATGAGGCAAAAGACATCACAGCAGCACAGAACCAGACTGTCCGTTTGGAGCTGCAGGAGAAAGACACAGCGGGTCCTCTCGGACCCCAGCCATCAGAACAAGACATTTACAATGACTTTGAACTTGTAGCAGGTTAGGGTTAGAAAGAGGGAGATAAAGGTTTGGACCTTCCTTTTGCACCAACGAGCATCATAAACAGCCTAACTCAATAGAACACAGAGTGCTCATTCAAATACACCACACTCTCTGGAAATATTTGTGTTGAATAAGAAAAACAGTTGGGCAATGGCTAGATGGTTAGATTAATACATGCGTATACTGTACTGTGTACTGTACTTGTGGCATGGCAAATAAAACTTGAAACTGAACAATAAGGCTGGACTTTGACTACTGAACATTTCCAGTACAAGACATCAGCAAATTACTTATTTTTTTATACACGTTTATTCTCTGTGAAAGGCCTATCTGACCCAGGGACTACCACTGATAGTGACAGCTGTCAGTCTAGTGAGGGAGTGATTGGGGGCGGGGTTAACCAGCTATTGTTACCTCTCTGAGTCACCGTTTCTCTGCTGAGTGATTTCAGGTGTACCAACATTCACAGACGCATATCTTCTTCAAATATTTGCAGATGTTAATGAATGGCACATCATTTGAAAGCTTACAATCTGTACTTTCATAATCTGTAAAACACTGAAACATGAACATGGCCTACTTGTTCCCAAAAACACCAGCTGCTGTCACGACTTGGCTGACGACTTGGTGGCCTGGCTGCAACATCTAACATCTTAGAGATGGATAATCTATACTTCCATATAGATACTTTACCTCAGAGTCATTGTTTGATTTCAAATCCACATTTTTGGAGCACAAAGCCAAAAGAAGAAAACTATGCTTCACTATCCCAATACTTGGAGGGCACTGTATAAACAGTCGCTATACCGTCATTCTGACCTCCCTAATCGCTTCCTACAGCTGTGAGCATTTCTTCACCAGACACGATCAGACTTAGTGTAACATTTTCACAGGACGGTACTCCTTGAGCAGATGTTTACTTTCCACAGAGCGTTATATGGCTATTATTGACCTTGTCCCCTATCATTATTAACCACTGCCCATCTCCAGGGAACCACACCTTTGAGATCTGTTGTATATAATGTGTGCCGCTCAAACATGTAGTAGTATTTGAGCTGTCTTTCATTACCCGGTATACTCTGTGTACTGTACAATACTATTTTGCTGAGACAATAAAGTTCTTGCTTGACTAAACACTTTTGGAGCTGCCAGGCAACATTTTTAAAAGGGATTTTACAAACCATCAGGTTACACATTTATGTTAAGTATACTGCGGTGGGTTTAAATAATTCTATAAATCTTTTAGCAAATTGATGTCATTTAAGTGGTTCGCGGCCCAAAATATGACTACCAGAGCTAGAATTCCTAGCGGTTTCACCAACCATGTATGGGGTAGTTCATTATCCAAACAGCGCCTTCCCACTGTATAGTGGAGGCTATTGCAGAAGTGTCAAGGACATTTCTGAGTAGGAACTGAGTAGGGTGGACCGGGTACATTTCTGTATACTCACTCAGGTTTTCTGTTCAGGATTTGGCAATTGAGCTGTTGTGCAAATGTTCTATAATAACATGACATGAAACATTGTGAACGGACTCCAAGAAACATTTTCAGTGGGCTCTATTGGGAGATAGGGTACACACAGACATTAAAGTGTGTTCTGCTTCAAGGACACAGTGATTGACCTCTGTGATACTTCCACTAACAAGATGAGTCTGAAAGGTGCAATGTATATATTCAGATTCAGATGTGGATCACAAAGTTTGAATTATGAATCCAGATGTGGAGCTTGTAAGGAAATATGGCTTTAGTATCTACAGGCATTAGGATAAGAAAGAGGTCTGCTAGTCAGTCATATGAGAACTCTCTGCTACTGACATCGACTGACAAAGCCATGACCAACGACTTGGCTGACGACTTGATGGCCTGGCTATTGATAAACATGACCAGCGGGTTGCCTGGCTATTGATAGGCAGGATAGACAACCAACCACTTGATTGCCTGATGCTGACTGACAAAGCCCTGTGGTTCTCCTTTCATTGACAAGCACAGGCTATTATTGACCTTGCCCCCTATCATCATTAACCACTGCCCACCTCCAGGTTACAGTGGATATTGGGGGTGGGCTGATCGATTAGAATAGATTAGCATGTTTCATTTCATTGGCTATTCCAAAGTTTCAGCCAGACCGGGGTAGGCTACCCCCATAAATACAAGCACATGCTGCTGCTGTTTACACTTTCAGGTTTCTCATTGAACTATGGAACTTTCAGCTGCAGGTGAGATCCTCCATCATCTGTGTTCTGAGGAGACTGGCACTCAGGAAGAAGAGCAAGGAATGGACTTCATAAGACTTCGTGAGGAGGCTATCGTAAGGAGCTACGATGAGGGCTTTGTTCGTCGGCGTAAACAACAAACACAGGTGGGTTTTGTTATCCTTCAATGCTATTTCTAGTATATGACTGCCTTTGGGTTTATTCCGAATGTACAAAACACATCTAACTTATCTCTGATCTATTTCAGATGCTTCAGGTTTTTTTGCGAACTCGTCGCAGCGCCCCGTCAGTTTGGGCCATCAACAGAGCTAACGAGTGGTGGGATTTCGTGGTCCCTGATTTCACCGATGATCAGTGGGTACAGAACTTCAGAATGTCGGAGGAAACATTCCTGTATCTGTGCCATAAACTTCGACCAGCCATGGAGAGACGAGACACAGCCTCCCGCTTGTATGTCCCCCTCAACAAAAGAGTAGCGATGGCACTGTGGAAATTGGCGGCCAACTCCGAGAACAGAAGTGTATCACATCTGTTTGGTGTCAGTATCACAACTGTGTGGCGGTGTGTGAGAGACTTCTGCGCTGCTGTACAAGCGATACTAGTACCAGAACTCATTCGTCTTCCAACCCAGGCAAAGTTTGAGGAAATGGCTGACTACTTCGAGCAGAGATGGGGGGTTCCACAATGTGTTGGTGCTATTGACGGATCTCACATCCCCATTTTGGCACCAAGAGAATACCACAGTGACTATTTCAACCGTAAGGGCTGGCACTCAATCATCCTGCAAGCCGTTGTAGACGGAAAGGGATTGTTCTGGGATGTCTGCACAGGGTTTACAGGGAGTATGCATGATGCCCGTGTTCTCCGTCGGTCCGGGCTGTGGGAGCAAGCCAGCACTGGAAACCTTTTCTCAGGTCGCACAAGGAACATTGGTGGATGTGACATTGGTTACTACCTTCTAGGGGATGCTGCATATCCCCTGCACAGCTGGCTTTTGAAGCCATTTTCTGATAACGGACGACTGACTGAAGAACAACTACAGTACAACATCAAAACAAGCAGAGCAAGGGTTGCTGTTCAGGATGCCTTTGGCAGACTCAAGGGCAGGTGGCGTTGCCTTATGAAGCGGAATGACTGTGATCGGGACCTGGTGAAATCCATGGTGATTACATGCTGCGCTCTACACAACCTTTGTGAAGCCCATGGTGAGGACTACAGACAGGAATGGAGGGTTCATGAGAACACACCAAAACCATCCTTGGTGGCGCTGCCGCAAAGGGCTGAGACTGAGAAAGTGGGTGTGCGTCAGGGGCTGATGCGCTACTTTAGCTCACTGTAGTATCATTGTTATGTTGAGCATATTGTGTCACAATTTGATGTAAACAGACACGGTGTAGTGACTACATTATGGGTTCATGTTCTCCTCTTACTGTTGGTTGTGTAGTGGGAGGGAACCAGTTCTGGCACTAGGGGCAGAGGGGAGGATTATTAACGTTGCAACTTCCTGTTTAGACACAACAGTTTTGGTGATCTATTTTCTGGTCCTGTACTGAGAGTACAAGTTGTTATTTTGATTAAACAGTTATCATTACGTTGCCTACGTCTTTCCTTTTTCCTCCGGCACTACACTGGTGACCCCGACGTGGATTTTTGTTAACGTAATTGTGTACAAAAACCGGCGAACGAACATTACAATCCTGCAAAATGTCCGGGCGAGGAAGACGTTCAAACCAGCGGCAGCCATCACCATCCCCTGTCAGGGTAACGCGTGGTGCGCACACTCCCACTCTCAAGCTACCAGAGTTCTGGGACTCAACGCCTGCTGCATGGTTTGCTATTGTAGAGGCACATTTCAACAAAAGTGACATCGATGACGACGACGACCGGTACAACCATGCTGTGGCAATGTTGGGCAGCTCCACCGCAGCTCGAGTGGTAGGTTTTTTGTCTGCTCCCCCGACGACGAACAAATATGAGCGCCTCAAGGCCCTGCTTCTAGAGACATTTGAACTGTCCACTGCGGAGAGGGTGCGTCGCCTATTTGCCATGTCGGACTTGGGTGACGAGAGGCCTTCTGCGAGCATGGAGAGGATGCTAAACCTGCTCGGTACAGAAGACCCCATGATCCTCTTCACAGAGCTGTTCATGCGCACATTGCCAGCTCAAGTTAGGATGGCGCTGGCCAACACCGCCATCATGGAGCCCCGCGCCCTGGCCAGGGAGGCGGACCGGTTCGTCTTGGCCATGCCTCAACGGTCCCCCGACCTGCTCGCTCCCGCGGCCGCCCCGCCACCCGACCGTCGCAGGAGAGCGAAGGATGACGCCAGACCTTCTGGCCAGCAGGGTAACGCTGCGGGCCATTGTTTCTACCACGCCACTTTTGGCGCCAAGGCCAAACGGTGCCGCTCACCCTGCACCTTCGGACCGACGGGAAACGGCGGGGCCGGCACTCAGTAGTGGCCCTGAGCGCTGGCGTCACCAACAGGCTGCTCTTCATACAAGACACCGCCTCTGGTCGCAGTTTCCTTTGTGACACAGGTGCCCAGTGGAGCATCATTCCGGCAGAGAGATCGGATGTGGCGAAGGAGGAGCGTGGTCCGCAGTTGGCAGGCGCGGACGGCACACCTATCTGCTCTTATGGCACTAGGGCGGTGGACGTGTGCTTCGGAGGGCAATGCTTTTCGTGGGATTTTGTCATAGCGGCTGTCACATTTCCCCTCCTTGGTGCGGATTTTCTGTGCGCCCACAACCTGTTGGTGGACGTGGGGAACAGGCGCCTGGTCAACTCACAGACTTTCGCTTCCTTCGCCTGTACGCAGGGGGAGGCGGTCTACAGCGGGTGGTCCAATACGCTCGCCGAAAGTGACCAGTACCTTCGGCTGCTCGCCGAATTCCCCGACCTTACCAAGCCCACCTTCTCCGCGCCCACGGTGAAACACGGAGTGGAGCACCACATCGAGACCGAGGGGCCTCCCCTCCACGCCAGGGCCAGGCGCCTCAACCCGGAGAAGCTGGCCATCGCCAGGGCGGAGTTTGCGCATATGGAGCAGGTGGGCATCGTTCGGCGCTCGAGCAGCCCCTGGGCGTCTCCCCTGCACATCGTCCCTAAGTCAGACGGCGGGTGGCGCCCATGTGGGGACTACCGCCGCCTCAACGACGCGTCGAAGCCTGACCGCTACCCGGTCCCACATGTCCAGGACTTTTCAGCGAACCTGGCAGGCAAACGCTTCTTCTCCAAAGTGGACCTGGTACGGGGGTACCATCAGGTGCCGGTGCACCCCGAGGACGTCCCTAAGACGGCCGTAATCACGCCATTTGGACTCTTCGAGTTTCTGCGGATGCCGTTCGGCCTGAAGAACGCGGCGCAGACCTTCCAACGCCTCATGCACTCGGTGCTCCGGGACCTACCATTCCTCTTCGTCTACTTGGATGACATCCTCGTCGCAAGCACCACGGAGGAGGAGCACCTGTCCCACCTCCGGGCCCTTTTCACACGGCTCAGCCAACATGGGCTGATTGTCAATCCGGCGAAGTGTGAGTTCGGACGGAACACCATCGACTTTCTCGGGCACCGGGTCTCCGCAGAGGGGGTGACCCCCCTCCCCTCGAAGGTGGAAGCTGTCGCTGCTTTCCCGCGCCCCAGCACAATCAGCGAGCTCAAGGGGTTCATCGGGATGGTAACCTTCTACTATCGCTTCCTCCACCACATCGCTCACATCCTGCGGCCTCTGTACGATGCCCAGAAGGGCAAGACTCTGAAGCAGCCGGTGGACTGGACGGCGGAGCGTGTCAAAGCCTTTCAGGACACCAAGGCGGCCCTGGCCCGCGCTGCCATGTTGGCCCACCCCTCGCCCTCGGCACCCACTGCTCTCACCACGGACGCCTCTGACTTTGCTGTGGGAGCGGTGTACGAACAGTGGGTTGGGGACGCCTGGCAGCCTCTTGCATTCTTCAGCCGCCAGCTGTCTCCCAGAGAGCAAAGGTACAGCACATTCGACAGGGAGCTCCTCGGGCTGTGGCTTGCTGTCAGACACTTCCGTTTTTTACTGGAGGGCCGCGAGTTTACGGCCTACGTGGACCACAAGCCACTCACGCACGCCATGTCCAAGGTGGCGGAGCCGTGGTCCGACCGCCAACAGCGCCAGCTCGCCTACATATCCGAGTTCACCACAGACATCCAGCACGTTGCTGGGAAGTCCAACCAGGTCGCGGATTGTCTCTCCAGGGCGGTGGTTGGTGCGGTCCAACTGGGTTTGGACTACGCGCGCATGGCTGCAGACCAGGCCGCCGACCCCGCCGTCCAGGCTCTCAAGTTGTCGGACACAGGACTGCGCCTAGAAGAGGTGGTTTTCGGTGACGCAGGGGCCACGCTCCTGTGCGACGTCTCCATGGGTCAGCCACGACCGGTGGTCCCCGCCAACTGGAGGCGCCCCGCCTTCGAGGCGATACACGGCTTGTCTCACCCTGGTAGGAAACCGTCCTCACGGCTGGTGTCAGAGAAATTCGTCTGGCATGGGCTCAAGAGGGATGTGAGGGCCTGGGTAGACACGTGCATCGCCTGCCAGCGCGCCAAGGTGCATCGACACGTCAAGGCCCCCCTGGAGCAGTTCTCTGTGCCTGAGCGGAGGTTCAATCATGTAAACGTGGACCTGGTAGGGCCGCTGCCCCCCTCGCACGGATACACCTATCTCTTTACCATGGTGGACAGGACGACTCGCTGGCCGGAGGCAGTTCCGCTCTCCTCAACGACAGCCCCCGACCTGGCCCGGGCGTTCATCGCGGTGTGGGTCTCCCGCTACGGCACCCCTGCTGATCTCTCCTCTGACCGTGGCTCACAGTTTACTTCGGAGCTGTGGGCAGCGGTGGCGGAGAATCTGGGGGTCAAGCTCCACCGCACAACCGCCTATCACCCGCAGGCGAACGGGCTCTGTGAGCGTTTCCATCGATCCATGAAGGCCGCCCTTCGAGCCAGCCTCACGGACAGCGACTGGCTTGACAAGCTGCCGTGGGTCATGCTGGGGCTCAGGACAGCGCCTAAGGAGGACCTCCAGTCGTCGTCCGCTGAGCTGGTGTTTGGACAGCCGCTGCGGGTCCCCGGTGACTTCATTCCCAAGTCAACGGAGCCCTGGTCCGCCGCCGCTCAGCGCGCCTCCCTGCTGGACAGCGCCAGGACCTTCGTCCCGGTCCCGGCTACGCAGTGTCCCTACTTCGAGGGTGCCCCCGGAGCTGCACTCAGCGAGGTTCGTTTTCATTCGTCATGATGGCCACAGGACTCCACTACGTCCTCCTTATGACGGGCCTTTCCGTGTCATCGAGGCCGGAGCCAAGAACTTCATGGTTGACATGGGGGGTAGGCCGGAGTGTGTGTCCGTTGATCGCCTCAAACCGGCCCACTTGGACCTTGAACTGCCCCTGGACTTGGCCCTGCCACCGCGCAGAGGCCGGCCTCCAGTCCTACCTCCCCTGCCGCGCCCTGGCCATTCCCCCCTCCGACCCCGACAACCCCCCGCAGCTCGCGAGCCCCCGGTCGTCACTGCCCCCCGTCCTTCCCTGCAGGAGGACGTGATGGGCGATGTCACACCTCCTCCCGCACCTCCTGACTTTACCTACGATCGTAGGGGCCGGGCCATACGCCCTCCTCGCCGTGAGGATTTCCAATATTAAGGTGAACACTGGGGGGGCTGGTGTAGTGACTACATTATGGGTTCATGTTCTCCTCTTACTGTTGGTTGTGTAGTGGGAGGGAACCAGTTCTGGCACTAGGGGCAGAGGGGAGGATTATTAACGTTGCAACTTCCTGTTTAGACACAACAGTTTTGGTGATCTATTTTCTGGTCCTGTACTGAGAGTACAAGTTGTTATTTTGATTAAACAGTTATCATTACGTTGCCTACGTCTTTCCTTTTTCCTCCGGCACTACAACCTCTCGGAAATGAGAAAGACGTGAAATTCGTCTTGAAAGTTTTTTTTTTCTTTTCAGATTTTCGTTTTTTTAGCTAACATTCAACTCGAAGATGGGAAGTACCCACTCGTTATTTTTCCGAACAGTTTTACGTTAATTAAATAAGTGTAATCTATAACACAATGACTTCGTTTCTTGTTGTTTGATGGGGATTCATTATCTTTGATGGGGATTTTCTGTGCTTAGTGATTTCAGGTGTAGCAACTTTCAAATACTCATGTCGTCTTCAATTTGTTTCCGATTTCAATGTATGATGCATCATTTGAAAGCTTACAATCTGTAGTTTAAGCACATGTAAAAAACAGAAAAATGATTTTGCCTACAGGTAGCCCTTTTCATTGGCAGTTGTCACAATTATGAGACGGCTACTGTCTGATTGTCTGCATATTTGAATCATTTCTATTGGTTTTTGTTCTGCTATGTATACATAATAAAGTGATGTTGTTTGAACCCTTAAAACCACTGCCTTCACTTGTCTGCTTTATGAAAGCTTGCAATACACTTGTTGTTCGTTTTGCAGTGTTTGATTATGCGGCCTCTTGTAGAAGGGGCCCTGGTGCTCTGGAGTGTAGCAATCACTCTCAAGGGAAGGCCCACCAAGCTTAGATTGGACCTCTCATGGGCCAAACTCAGAGATCTATGAGCTTGGGGCAAGGGTGGAATAACTGGCCCTATGCCTGGGACAATAAGTCCCAGCACAGGGGGAGGCACCATGGGAGTGTAGAAAGAAGCTGTGTTCTCTCCACTCCCCATGTTTGTTACTCTGAGAGACAGCCGCACACTGCTTCACATCAGCACTGTCCTGGCCAGAGCCCGTAGCTGTCGGGAGTGGATTCACCCTTGGTGGTTGATGCACCCCACTGTGGACATGTCCCTAGGACATCGATACACGTTGTGCTTCAGTCTCAACCAGAGTACTTCTTACAGAGCGTCCATCGTGTACGCCCCCCTCATCCCTGAAGTGATGCAACTGTCATCACAACTTTGAGTCAGTCAGGCTAATTGACATTGTGTTGTAAATGCAGTTAGCTGTAGTGGTGATAAGCAACTGGAACCCAAATAAGAATGTGAGAATAATTTGAGTGAATAGTTTGGCACGGAGATAAACTAATAACACAAGGCAAACTGCGTAGTCGCAATGTGACACAGGAATCTCTGAGGCCACACGCTAGCAAACTTTCTCGTGTTGGGGATGAGCCGAACAAAAGATTTCACTTGATAGAGTGAAGCTTTTAGGCGACTTCTAATGAACCAAATATAACGCTCTGTGGAAAGTAAACATCTGCTCAAGGAGGACCGTCCTGTGAAAATGTTACGCTAAGTCTGATCGTGTCTGGTGAAGAAATGCTCACAGCTGGAGGAAGCGAGTAGGGAGGTCAGAATGACGGTATAGCGACTGTTTATACAGTGCCCTCCAAGTATTGGGATAGTGAAGCATAGTTTTCTTCTTTTGGCTTTGTGCTCCAAAAATGTGGATTTGAAATCAAACAATGACTTTGAGGTAAAGTATCTATATGGAAGTATAGATGATCTATCTCTAAGATGTTAGATGTTGCAGCCAGCCACCAAGTCGTCAGCCAAGTCGTGACAGCAGCTGGTGTTTTTGGGAACAAGTAGGCCATGTTCATGTTTCAGTTTTTTACAGATTATGAAAGTACAGATTGTAAGCTTTCAAATTATGTGCCATTCATTAACATCTGCAAATATTTGAAGAAGATATGCGTCTGTGAATGTTGGTACACCTGAAATCACTCAGCAGAGAAAAGGTGACTCAGAGAGGTAACAATAGCTGGTTAACCCCGCCCCCAATCACTCCCTCACTAGACTGACAGCTGTCACTATCTTGGTAGTCCCTGGGTCAGATAGGCCTTTCAAAGAGAATAAATGTGTAGAAAAAAATAAGTAATTTGCTGATGTCTTGTACTGGAAATGTGCAGTGTTCAGTAGTCAAAGTCCAGCCTTATAGTTCAGTTTCAAGTTTTATTTGCCATGCAACAAGTACAGTACACAGTACAGTATACACATGTATTCATCTAACCATCTAGCCATTGCCCAACAGTTTTTCTTATTCAACAAAATATTTCCAGAGAGTGTGGTGTTTTGAATGAGCACTCTGTGTTCTATTGAGTTAGGCTGTTTATGATGCTTGATGGACCCACTGTGTATTTCTCCTGCAACTACAAATGTACAGTCTTGTTCTGAGCTGCTGTGGAACTTTTTTGGAGTCCTTTCACAAATGTTTCATGTCAAATCTTGCTCTCATACACTGACGTCTGAAAACCAAAATGCAGGTTGCTGCAGTAGGAACAGAGTCGTGGTGCTCCAAGGTACTACTACATAATGTGCAACTGTCTAGAGATATTTCTTATTGAACTTTTGCAATATATACAGTATATATATTTGATACATTATTGAACTACCGTTAACATTTCATGAACATCAAACAACATTCAAGTCAGAGCTGCTGGTTCAGTTTCACGTTTTATTTGCCATGCTACAACTACAGTACACAGTACAGTATACGCACTTACGCAGGTAAACATGCAAGGTCTGTAAATTGACTATCGATAGCTAATAAATTATGACACGGTTCAAAATGCTGTATCTAGCCATTGCCCAAATGTTCTTCTTATTCGACACAAATATTTCCAGAGAGTTTGGTGTATTTGAATGAGCACTCTGTGTTCTATTGAGTTAGGCTGTTTATGATGCTCGTTGGTGCAAAAGGAAGGTCCAAACCTTTATCTCCCTCTTTCTAACCCTAACCTGCTACAAGTTCAAAGTCATTGTAAAAGTCATTGTCAATGAAAGGAGAACAACTGGACTGTGTCAGTTAGTATCAGGCAATCAAGTCGTTGGTTGTCTATCCTGCCTATCAATAGCCAGGCAACCCGCTGGTCATGTTTATCAATAGCCAGGCCATCAAGTCGTCAGCCAAGTCGTTGGTCATGGCTTTGTCAGTCGATGTCAGTAGCAGAGAGTTGTCATATGACTGACTAGCAGACCTCTTTCTTATCCTAATGCCTGTAGATACTAAAGCCTTATTTCCTTACAAGCTCCAAATCTGGATTCATAATTCAAACTTTGTGATCCACATCTGAACCATGTGAATCTGAATACAGTTAGGTCCGGAAGTATTTGGACAGTGACACCATTTCCATAATTTTGGCTCTGTATGCCACCACAGTGGATTTGAAATGAAACAATTGAGATGTAATTGAAGTGCAGACTTTCAGCTTTAATTCAAGGGGTTGAACAAAAATATTGTATGAAACGTTTAGGAATTGCAACCATTTTTATACACAGTCCCCTATTTTCAGGAGCTCAAAAGTAATTGGACAAATTAACATAATCATAAATAAAATGTTCATTTTTAATACTTTGTCGAGAATCCTTTGCAGGCAATGACTGCCTGAAGTCTGGAACACATGGACATCACCAGATGCTGGGTTTCCTCCTTTGTGATGCTTTGCCAGGTCTTTACTGCAGCAGTCTTCAGTTGTTGTCTGTTTGTGCGTCTTTGTGCCTTTAGTTTTGTCTTCAGCAAGTGAAATGCAATCCCTTATTTGCCTTAAAAATACTCCTGGGTTGCTTACGCAGTATGTTTTAGGTCATTGTCCATCTGTATTGTGAAGCACCATCCAATCAACTTTGCTGAATTTGTCTGAATCTGAGCAGACAGAATATCCCTAAACACTTCAGAATTCATCTGTCTGCGTCTGTCTTCTGTCACATCATCAATAAACACTAGTGACCCAGTGCCATTGGAAGCCATGCATGCCCATGTCATCACACTGCCTCCACGTTTTTTTTTAGTTTTTTTTTTACAGATGATGGAATGCGTCGGATCATGAGCCGTTCCAAGCCTTCTCCATACTTTTTTCTTCCCATCAGTCTGGTACAGGTTGATCTTAGTTTCATCTGTCCAAAGAATGCTGTTCCAGAACAGGGCTGGCTTTTTTAGATGTTTTTTTGTCAAAGTCTGATCTGACCTTCCTATTCTTGAGGCTTATGAATGGCTTGCACCTTGTGGTGAACCCTCTGTATTTGCGTGTGTGAAGTCCTTCTTTTATGGTACCCTTGGATAATGATATGCCTACCTCCTGGAGACTGTTCTTCACTTGGCTGGATGTTGTGAAGGGGTTTTTCTTTACCATGTAAAGGATCCTGTGATCATCCACCACTATTGTCTTCCATGGACGTCCAGACCTTTTTGTGGTGCCGAGCTCACCAGTGCGTTATTTTTTTCTCAGAATGTACCAAACAGTTAATTTGGCCACTCCTAATGTTCCCACTATCTCTCTGATGGATTTTGTTTTAGTTTTTGCAGCCTAAGGATGTCCTTTTTCACTTGCATTGAGAGCTCCGTTGACTGCATGTTGTGCGTATACAGCAACAGCTTCCAAATGCAAATGCCACACTGGGAATCAACTCAGACCTTTTACCTGCTTAATTGATAAATAAATAATGAAGGAATAGCCCACTCTGGCCCATGAAACAGCTTTTGAGTCAATTGTCCAATTACTTTTGGTCCCTTGAAAAAGAGGGAGCTACATATTAAAGAGCTGTAATTCCTA
This sequence comes from Nansenia antarctica, assembly GCF_963989245.1. Lineage (NCBI taxonomy): Eukaryota > Metazoa > Chordata > Actinopteri > Argentiniformes > Microstomatidae > Nansenia > Nansenia antarctica. The sequence continues at coordinate 10,065,423 of NC_137692.1, read as the reverse complement.
AACCCTTTCTTCAATTTGGATGTGAATACCCTTACCCTAAAGCTGAGAGTCTGCACTTTAAGCCCATATTCATTATATAACTGTAACTTGAAGATGTTTTGGTAAACAGTTAAAATAACACAAATCCTGTCTGTGTCCAAATATATATGGACCTAACTGTACATTGCACCTTTCAGACTCATCTTGTTAGTGGAAGTATCACAGAGGTCAATCACTGTGTCCTTGAAGCAGAACACACTTTAATGTCTGTGTGTATCCCTATATCTCCCAATAGAGCCCACTGGAAATGCTTTTTGGAGCATAAATCACTCACTCGCTTAGCCGTAGTCAAGGCGAGGAGTAGACTCGTCTTGAGAGACAATAAACGCAACGACACAGTGTCAATGGGTTCGAATGGGGGCACGCACAGCGCCTCTAGTACAATCGATAGGTCCCATTTTGGCATTAGTGTCCTATGAGGGCGTCTAAGCCTACACACTCCAGTCAAAAAACGCTTAACCAGCGAATGACTGAACAGTGTCGTTGTCGCAAAACCCTCATGGCAAGCTGAGATGGCAGCCGCGTAAACTTTAATAGTTCCCGCCGCCTGAGTGATTTCAGTGTAAGTTTACAGGACTATAATTCAGTATTTATTTAGGTAAATAGTTGTCTGACTATTTGGTGATGTAGGACAACCACCTGGTTCAATACCTCAGCAAATCTGAAGAGGAAAAGAGTGATCATTCTCAAGTTATGGGCTTTTTTGTCACCTTCCCCATATTCGGCCTGGTCTAATTTGGGTCTTTTTCAGGGATTGGGGTAGCTCTAAAGAACAACCAAAAAAACCTAATTTCCCCAAAAATAAAATTTGACAACAATCAATTTCATTAATGGGAGACCCTAAAGATAAGAAACATCATTGTTGTCATTTGTTCTACCTCGGGTAGGGGTATCTCAAACTCTGAGGGCCCTTCCTGCTAGACTATACTGGCATGCACGTGCATAGAAGCCAGCGCAGCACACATCCAGTCTAGGAAGAACAGACACATGTGTTTATCACACCCATGCAAATGTAGGCTTATTACCAGTGTGCGAAATCCGGGGGGGTCCAGGGGGGCTCGACCCCCCTGATTAACACCGGAGACCCCCTGAAAGCCTCAACAGCAATATTTCAGGGGGGTCTCCAAAATTATTCTTTTTAAAATTATAATATTGATTTGTCACTTGCAATGGTCACTACAATGTTTTTAAGCTTTGGCTTGCATCCATGACATATTGTATAGCAGTATGTGAAAGATCCTGTCATAACATCGAAGTGAAATGGTTCTTACCTTGTATTTCAATCAATGTTCGTTGTCTGCTTTGTCAACACACTTGTTGACTCTAGTCCAGTTATTATCACTGCAGTTTGCGATGGAGAGACCAGGTTTTGCGGCGAGCACTAAAAAGTGAAATCCCACGGAACCCGAGCGTTCTACGCGTCTGCCGCTGTAAACATGATCTCATAACTTATGATTATTAAAACTGACATTGACAAAATAATACAATACTTAAAAAAACACACACAGATATATTTTAATGTTGAAATGTAACAATCTATTGTCATATATAGGCTTACTTACTTACTTAACCCTCCGGTTGTGTTCCCGGCGGCTCTTATAGTAGACGCTGCTGTTCTGGTGTTAAGTGATCAGACTGTGATGATGCCCCTGTCTAATTTGAAAGCAATTGGCCCTTTATTATTATTATTATTATTATTATTATTATTATTATTATTATTATTATTATTATTAGCTTTTCTATGTTTTTTTTAATGTATTTTTTAAAATATACTGTATATATGAATGGTGTAACTAAAATATGTGTTTGTTTTACCATTATACAGAAGTAGGCTTACGCTATAAACACAGATGTGAGGTCAGTTGATATGAACACAGATGTCAGGTCAGTTGATAATAGCTTCTACAGGGATACACAGTAAGTTAGGCAGGCTTCGTAGTGGTGAGGAAAGTTACACAATTTGAAGCCAAGTTACACACTTTTGGTGAATTTTCATCACAAGGAAGATATTGCTGTGGGTTCGGAATCTGGGGCGTCTGTGTCTCAGGAGGTAGAGTCGCCGTTAAGGGCAGAGGCAATAGAAATCACTTTTAGTCTTTTCTAACAGACCAGTTCTTTTGTATCTGAACAGGCACCAACATTAGGCTGTATCTTTTGACTTTTCAAGCTCTTTCGTTGAGGTAGAACCGTCCTCTTAGAGGTGGAACCTTTCTGTAATGTAAGAAAAAACTGGGAAAAGCAGGGAAGTTGGACGGATGCCGGTGGTATTCCGCCCTGCAGCTGTGCTGCAACTGCGTACAGTTATTGCTGTAGAACTTGTTACCTTTCAGAAGGACGCAACAAGGTGACCTCACTGACAACTTACTGTAAGGAGGTGGACTCCTACAGGTACCTGGGAGTACAAATTAATAACAAACTGGACTGGACTGACAACACCGAGGCTCTTCTCAGGAAACGGCAGAGCAGACTGTTTTTCCTGAGAAGGCTGAGGTATTTCGGTGTCTGCAACAAGCTGCTGCGAATGTTTTATCAGTCGGTGGTTGCCAGCGTTCTGTTCTTCGCCGTGGCCTGCTGGGGTGGAAACATCTGTGCCAGGGATGCTGCGAAGCTAAACAAACTGGTGAAGAAGGCCAGCTCTGTGGTGGGGACCGGGCTGGACAGCCTAGAGGTGGTGGCAGAACAGAGGATGGGGAAAAAACTGGCGGCCATGCTGGCCAATCCCTCCCACCCGATGTACTGCGAGCTGGCGGGGATGAGGAGCAAGTTCAGCGACAGATTTGTTCTCCCCCGTCAAAGTACAAAAAGATTTGGACAGTCCTTTGTTCCAGCTGCACTCCGACTCTACAACCAGGCCCTGCAGGGTGGGGGAGACCTGGAGCTGGAACTTTGGAACTTGGAACTTTTTACTTATTGAGCCTGCACTGTTTTTATGTATTTTATTGAATGTTTTCTGTCTGCCCTAACTAAGCTGTTTGACAACAAAATGTCCCCATTGGGGACAATAAAGGTTTTCAATCAATTCAATAAATTGAGTACGCCTACAGGTGAATGATTGTAGATAATCATGATGAGACTTGTCATGCCGAGGGCTCTTGTGTGCAGCGCTGGTTCAGCCCGTGGATCAGTATAAGGTATTTATCTTGCTAGTTTAGACACCGTGTAACCTGGGTATCTTAATATAATGTGTTTATCTTGCTAGTTTAGACACTGTGTAACCTGTGTATCTTAATATCCCAAATCACTATCATTCTCGTATCTCCTGTAAGAGCTAATAGTTCCTCTGCTGTTTATGGTTCTCTCAAAGCAAACAAGCTTTTAGAGAAACAACTTTAGTTGATGTCCGTAGACCCATGTCTACAGAACAAGCAAAGTCATAATTTGCCATCAATCCACACATAATACCCCAGAATGACAAAGTGAAAAAACATTTTTAGACATTTCAGGACATTTATTGATTTGCTCTGACAGTTCAGTTTTGCATCTAAAATGCAAAAATTATCTGAAAAAAACATGCAACATTTTTAGGGTTAGTGTTAAGCCTAAGCCTAGTGTTAACCCTAAGCCTGCCAGCTTTGCTGTCCTTACTCTTTCTTCTGCCACTCGGGCCTTCTCTGCCATGTACCTGGCCTGGGCTTCCTCCATCTCCCTCTTCCAGACCCCTTGTTCTTCCTTTCTTTCTTCTGCCACTCGGGCCTTCTCTGCCATGTAGAGCTCTTGCTCCGCCTTTCTTTGGTTCGCCTCCAACAGCAGGGCAGCCTGGGCCTCTTTACACTCCTGTGGACATACAGTGAACACACTTAAGGTGCAATCTCAAATGTATTTGGCAAGAGGGGTCCCTTGTCTTTTCTGAGAATAAAACCAGTCAGTTGTCTCCCCTCATCTTTGTGTATTGTCTATTTTTAGCAATCCTAAATAGGGTGAGTGGGCAGTTATCAAATACAGTACCATAGTCCTTTGAAACTCCCCGATGGAGATAACAGAGCTATCACTCTGATAAACAATCCACCCCTCCACATACCCCACTGAACTATTGCCCCCCCTCACACACACACACACACACACACACACACACACACTTGACTATGACTCTCAGTACCCCCCCCCACCTTAGGATACTATAGACAATGGAAAATGCCTACACTATGATGACAATGACAATACTTAATAATGGCTGCTCATCCCTGGTTAATGTGATCACTCTATAACCTTTGCACTACTGATGTACATTACTACCTTTGTACTACTGTATATTGCTATCTAGTGGTGAGGAAAGTTACACAATTTGAAGCCAAGTTACACACTTTTGGTGAATTTTCATCACAAGGAAGATATTGCTGTGGGTTCGGAATCTGGGGCGTCTGTGTCTCAGGAGGTAGAGTCGCCGTTAAGGGCAGAGGCAATAGAAATCACTTTTAGTCTTTTCTAACAGACCAGTTCTTTTGTATCTGAACAGGCACCAACATTAGGCTGTATCTTTTGACTTTTCAAGCTCTTTCGTTGAGGTAGAACCGTCCTCTTAGAGGTGGAACCTTTCTGTAATGTAAGAAAAAACTGGGAAAAGCAGGGAAGTTGGACGGATGCCGGTGGTATTCCGCCCTGCAGCTGTGCTGCAACTGCGTACAGTTATTGCTGTAGAACTTGTTACCTTTCAGAAGGACGCAACAAGGTGACCTCACTGACAACTTACTGTAAGGAGGTGGACTCCTACAGGTACCTGGGAGTACAAATTAATAACAAACTGGACTGGACTGACAACACCGAGGCTCTTCTCAGGAAACGGCAGAGCAGACTGTTTTTCCTGAGAAGGCTGAGGTATTTCGGTGTCTGCAACAAGCTGCTGCGAATGTTTTATCAGTCGGTGGTTGCCAGCGTTCTGTTCTTCGCCGTGGCCTGCTGGGGTGGAAACATCTGTGCCAGGGATGCTGCGAAGCTAAACAAACTGGTGAAGAAGGCCAGCTCTGTGGTGGGGACCGGGCTGGACAGCCTAGAGGTGGTGGCAGAACAGAGGATGGGGAAAAAACTGGCGGCCATGCTGGCCAATCCCTCCCACCCGATGTACTGCGAGCTGGCGGGGATGAGGAGCAAGTTCAGCGACAGATTTGTTCTCCCCCGTCAAAGTACAAAAAGATTTGGACAGTCCTTTGTTCCAGCTGCACTCCGACTCTACAACCAGGCCCTGCAGGGTGGGGGAGACCTGGAGCTGGAACTTTGGAACTTGGAACTTTTTACTTATTGAGCCTGCACTGTTTTTATGTATTTTATTGAATGTTTTCTGTCTGCCCTAACTAAGCTGTTTGACAACAAAATGTCCCCATTGGGGACAATAAAGGTTTTCAATCAATTCAATAAATTGAGTACACCTACAGGTGAATGATTGTAGATAATCATGATGAGACTTGTCATGCCGAGGGCTCTTGTGTGCAGCGCTGGTTCAGCCCGTGGATCAGTATAAGGTATTTATCTTGCTAGTTTAGACACCGTGTAACCTGGGTATCTTAATATAATGTGTTTATCTTGCTAGTTTAGACACTGTGTAACCTGTGTATCTTAATATCCCAAATCACTATCATTCTCGTATCTCCTGTAAGAGCTAATAGTTCCTCTGCTGTTTATGGTTCTCTCAAAGCAAACAAGCTTTTAGAGAAACAACTTTAGTTGATGTCCGTAGACCCATGTCTACAGAACAAGCAAAGTCATAATTTGCCATCAATCCACACATAATACCCCAGAATGACAAAGTGAAAAAACATTTTTAGACATTTCAGGACATTTATTGATTTGCTCTGACAGTTCAGTTTTGCATCTAAAATGCAAAAATTATCTGAAAAAAACATGCAACATTTTTAGGGTTAGTGTTAAGCCTAAGCCTAGTGTTAACCCTAAGCCTGCCAGCTTTGCTGTCCTTACTCTTTCTTCTGCCACTCGGGCCTTCTCTGCCATGTACCTGGCCTGGGCTTCCTCCATCTCCCTCTTCCAGACCCCTTGTTCTTCCTTTCTTTCTTCTGCCACTCGGGCCTTCTCTGCCATGTAGAGCTCTTGCTCCGCCTTTCTTTGGTTCGCCTCCAACAGCAGGGCAGCCTGGGCCTCTTTACACTCCTGTGGACATACAGTGAACACACTTAAGGTGCAATCTCAAATGTATTTGGCAAGAGGGGTCCCTTGTCTTTTCTGAGAATAAAACCAGTCAGTTGTCTCCCCTCATCTTTGTGTATTGTCTATTTTTAGCAATCCTAAATAGGGTGAGTGGGCAGTTATCAAATACAGTACCATAGTCCTTTGAAACTCCCCGATGGAGATAACAGAGCTATCACTCTGATAAACAATCCACCCCTCCACATACCCCACTGAACTATTGCCCCCCCTCACACACACACACACACACACACACACACACACACACACTTGACTATGACTCTCAGTACCCCCCCCCACCTTAGGATACTATAGACAATGGAAAATGCCTACACTATGATGACAATGACAATACTTAATAATGGCTGCTCATCCCTGGTTAATGTGATCACTCTATAACCTTTGCACTACTGATGTACATTACTACCTTTGTACTACTGTATATTGCACATTGCACATGTCTCCTGACATGGGGTGGGTCTTACCTTCTCCACAGAAGCATATGAAGCCTGGGCTGCCATGTACCTGGCCTGGACTTCCTCCATCTCCCTCTTCCAGACCCATTGTTCTTCCTTTCTTTCTTCTGTCACTCGGGCCTTCTCTGCCATGTACCTGGCCTGGGCTTCCTCCATCTCCCTCTTCCAGACCCCTTGTTCTTCCTTTATTTCTTCTGCCACTCGGGCCTTCTCTGCCATGTAGAGCTCTTGCTCCGCCTTTCTTTGGTTCGCCTCCAACAGCAGGGCAGCCTGGGCCTCTTTACACTCCTGTGAACATACAGTGAACACACTTAAGGTGGAATCTCAAATGTATTTGGCAAGAGGGGTCCCTTGTCTTTTCTGAGAATAAAACCAGTCAGTTGTCTCCCCTCATCTTTGTGTATTGTCTATTTTTAGCAATCCTAAATAGGGTGAGTGGGCAGTTATCAAATACAGTACCATAGTCCTTTGAAACTCCCCGATGAAGATAACAGAGCTATCACTCTGATAAACAATCCCCCCCTCCACATACCCCACTGAACTATTGCCCCCCCTCGCACACACACACACACACACACACACACACACACACACACACACTTGACTATGACTCTCAGTACCCCCCCCCCCCCACCTTGGGATACTATAGATATGACAATGGAAAATGCCTACACTATGATGACAATGACAATACTTAATAATGGCTGCTCATCCCTGGTTAATGTGATCACTCTATAACCTTTGCACTACTGATGTACATTACTACCTTTGTACTACTGTATATTGCACATTGCACATGTCTCCTGACATGGGGTGGGTCTTACCTTTTCCACAGAAGCATATGAAGCCTGGGCTGCGCTCTGGACCTGTGGGGCTGCGCTCCGGGCTGCTCCCTGGGGGGCTGCTCTCTGGACCTGTGGGGCTGCTCCCTGTGGGGCTGCTGTCTGGGCCTGGGCCAGTCTCTCGACTGCTTTCTGGGCCCATCGGGCTGCTCTCAGGTCCTGGGCTGTTTTCTCGGCCCATCGGTCTGCTTTCTTGGCTTCCCTCTCGGCCCATGGGTCTGCTTTGGGACTCTGGGCTTCTCTCCGGGTACGGGCTGCTCTCTCGTCTGCTGTCTGGGCTGCTCTCAGGGCCTGGACTACTATCTGGTCCTGGGCTTCTCTCAGGTCCTGGGCTGCTCTCTGGTCCTGTGGGTCTGCTGTCAGGGCCTGGGCTGCTGTCTGGGCCTGGGCCAGGATCTCTTCTGCTCTCTGGGCCTGTCGGGCTACTCTCTCGGCTTCACCCTGGGCCCAGTTGACTGCTGTGGGACTCTGGGCCTCTCTCTGGGTACGGGCTGCTTTCTGGGCTGCTGTGTGGGCAGCTCTCTGGGCCTGGGCTACTACTGCTCTCTTGGCCTGGCTGGCTTCTCTCTGGAGTGCCTCTACCTGCGGGATGCCTACCTGGGCCACATTGGCATATGAAGCCTTGGGCTGGTTGTCCGCGGGGGCAGCCATGGCCATAGAGGCAGAGGTGGCCTCGGGTTCAGCCTTGACCTCTAGGAGGGGGGCTGCTCCCTGGACTCTCTTGGCCCTACTGCCACTACTCACCTGCAACACAACAGAGTTCAGATACACATTCACACACACCTCACACACACATACACACACCTCACACACACACACACACACACACACCTCACATTCACACACACCTCACATTCACACACACCTCACATTCACATACACACACCTCACACACACACACACCTCACATTCACACACACCTCACATTCACTCACATTCACACACACACACCTCACATACACACACACACACACCTCACATTCACACACACCTCACATTCACATTCACACACACACACACACACACACACACACACACCTCACATTCACACACACATACACACACCTCACATTCACACACACCTCACATTCACATTCACACACACACACACACACACACACACACACACACACACACACACACACCTCACATTCACACACACCTCACATTCACACACACCTCACATTCACACACACACACACACACACACACCTCACATTCACACACACCTCACATTCACACACACACACACACACACACACCTCACATTCACACACCTCACATTCACACACTCCTCACATTCACACACACACACACACACACACACACACACACACACACACACACCTCACATTCACACACACACCTCACATTCACACACACACACACACACACACACACACACACACACACACACACACACACACCTCATTCACACACACCTCACATTATTTTTAATGTAGTCGATTTCGTTTTATTAAAAGTCAATTTAATATTCTTACATATCAAATTACTGCATTTTGTAACATTCTTTGTTAGAGTTAGTGTATTTCTTCACAGAGCAAGAGGAAACAAATTGGCCTCCTCAATTCTGGAAGTCAACAGCCTCCACTGACACACACCATACACACACACACCTCACATTCTCAGAATGATTCTGGTCAACTTGTTACATGAAGTCAAAGTAGCTTCAGATGGCATCGCATAAAAAAGTATTAAAATGATAATCAGTCAGAAGGCAGCAAATGGCTTGTTCTGTCAATGTTAGCATAAGACCTTACCATGTCTTGGTCCATCGTTTTTCTTGGTCTATACTCAGTCAGTCTGGTTTAACCGTGGTTACCTCCAGCTGTGAAATGTCCTTCAACTTATTTCAAAGTTGTGACTGACGACAGGACGGCTGTCAGCGGCATTTGTAGTGGCACATTACGTCATAGAACATTGTGATGTCATACATCAGTGGCGGACAATCAGATGCGGAAATGTATTCAAATGTGAAAAATAGAAATAGAAATATAGTTTAAAATTAATTAATTCATTTATTCATTACTTTCTTGTATCACGTTGGTTATTAAATACTAAGGCATACCTGTCAACCCTCCCGTATTTTACCCTTCTTTCCCGCTGTGCTCCCTTTTAAATGTTTTCGCGTAAATCTCCCGTATTTTTACCCTATTATAATACAGTGGCGAATTTTGAATATTCAAATGAAACAACACATTGAGGCCACCAAACCCAACCGGAGAGGCTACAGTACAAAAAAGCAACAACAAAAAATGTGTAGGCAAAGTCCATCCTACGATCCTTCCTAGTAAATCCCATGATGACTTTGTCATTCCGTGTGTTGCCAAATGTCTGAAGTTTGACCAGACAAAGTATGTGGGAAGATGCACGCTCATGCTTAGTCACAGCGGTATGGAGGTTGTTTAAATCGCCATAGCCTGTCGTGGTCCAGACTGTGTTCAGTAGAATAAAGGAGACATGGCCAACAACACCGTTGTTTTTCATATGTGCTTGCTTGAAAGTGACGAACGAAACTCTTCGTTGTTTTTTGTGATGGCAAGTTCAGGAGTTGGACGTTCTCTTGAAATAATATTCTTTTTTTCCTCAAATGTCTTCCGAGAAAACAGCACAGAACGCAAAGATTCTATTGAATTATTAATAGCACTCATATTGACAGTGGAACTAGACAGATGTAAAGCAGTATGGTGGAGCTCCAGTCAACCATGTGACATGCTGCTGGTGGAAGGGTAGAGCATAGAAACACCCTGGTTTATCACTAGAACAGCCGTGGGTGTAAAGAGTAAAAAGAAAAGTAATATCTTTGCACTCGATAACATTTGAGGAGCCTCCTTTCATGACTTTTCCTAGATATGTGCGTTCTACCACCCAGTATCTTTACCTTTTCAAAATCACATCAGGATAAGCTAGTATAAAGCTATTTTGCAGTTTTTCTGTGTAGGAGGCAGGCTGATTTACAAGGTGGCCAACTGGTGGTCGTTGTGTGTAAGTAGCAGTTTCCCATTGTAAAGACTATGGTCATTTGACCCCCGAGGCGGCTCTTATAGTAGACGCTGCTGTTCTGGTGTTAAGTGATCAGACTGTGATGATGCCCCTGTCTAATTTGAAAGCAATTGGCCCTTTATTATTATTATTATTATTATTATTATTATTATTATTATTATTATTATTATTATTATTAGTAGTAGTAGTAGTAGTAGTAGTAGTAGTATTAGCTTTTTTATGTTTTTTTAAAATGTATTTTTTTAAATATACTGTATATATGAATGGTGTAACTAAAATATGTGTTTGTTTTACCATTATACAGAAGTAGGCTTACGCTATAAACACAGATGTGAGGTCAGTTGATATGAACACAGATGTCAGGTCAGTTGATAATAGCTTCTACAGGGATACACAGTAAGTTAGGCAGGCTTCGTAGTGGTGAGGAAAGTTACACAATTTGAAGCCAAGTTACACACTTTTGGTGAATTTTCATCACAAGGAAGATATTGCTGTGGGTTCGGAATCTGGGGCGTCTGTGTCTCAGGAGGTAGAGTCGCCGTCTAATGATCGCCGTTAAGGGCAGAGGCAATAGAAATCACTTTTAGTCTTTTCTAACAGACCAGTTCTTTTGTATCTGAACAGGCACCAACATTAGGCTGTATCTTTTGACTTTTCAAGCTCTTTCGTTGAGGTAGAACCGTCCTCTTAGAGGTGGAACCTTTCTGTAATGTAAGAAAAAACTGGGAAAAGCAGGGAAGTTGGACGGATGCCGGTGGTATTCCGCCCTGCAGCTGTGCTGCAACTGCGTACAGTTATTGCTGTAGAACTTGTTACCTTTCAGAAGGACGCAACAAGGTGACCTCACTGACAACTTACTGTAAGGAGGTGGACTCCTACAGGTACCTGGGAGTACAAATTAATAACAAACTGGACTGGACTGACAACACCGAGGCTCTTCTCAGGAAAGGGCAGAGCAGACTGTTTTTCCTGAGAAGGCTGAGGTATTTCGGTGTCTGCAACAAGCTGCTGCGAATGTTTTATCAGTCGGTGGTTGCCAGCGTTCTGTTCTTCGCCGTGGCCTGCTGGGGTGGAAACATCTGTGCCAGGGATGCTGCGAAGCTAAACAAACTGGTGAAGAAGGCCAGCTCTGTGGTGGGGACCGGGCTGGACAGCCTAGAGGTGGTGGCAGAACAGAGGATGGGGAAAAAACTGGCGGCCATGCTGGCCAATCCCTCCCACCCGATGTACTGCGAGCTGGCGGGGATGAGGAGCAAGTTCAGCCACAGATTTGTTCTCCCCCGTCAAAGTACAAAAAGATTTGGACAGTCCTTTGTTCCAGCTGCACTCCGACTCTACAACCAGGCCCTGCAGGGTGGGGGAGACCTGGAGCTGGAACTTTGGAACTTGGAACTTTTTACTTATTGAGCCTGCACTGTTTTTATGTATTTTATTGAATGTTTTCTGTCTGCCCTAACTAAGCTGTTTGACAACAAAATGTCCCCATTGGGGACAATAAAGGTTTTCAATCAATTCAATAAATTGAGTACGCCTACAGGTGAATGATTGTAGATAATCATGATGAGACTTGTCATGCCGAGGGCTCTTGTGTGCAGCGCTGGTTCAGCCCGTGGATCAGTATAAGGTATTTATCTTGCTAGTTTAGACACCGTGTAACCTGGGTATCTTAATATAATGTGTTTATCTTGCTAGTTTAGACACTGTGTAACCTGTGTATCTTAATATCCCAAATCACTATCATTCTCGTATCTCCTGTAAGAGCTAATAGTTCCTCTGCTGTTTATGGTTCTCTCAAAGCAAACAAGCTTTTAGAGAAACAACTTTAGTTGATGTCCGTAGACCCATGTCTACAGAACAAGCAAAGTCATAATTTGCCATCAATCCACACATAATACCCCAGAATGACAAAGTGAAAAAACATTTTTAGACATTTCAGGACATTTATTGATTTGCTCTGACAGTTCAGTTTTGCATCTAAAATGCAAAAATTATCTGAAAAAAACATGCAACATTTTTAGGGTTAGTGTTAAGCCTAAGCCTAGTGTTAACCCTAAGCCTGCCAGCTTTGCTGTCCTTACTCTTTCTTCTGCCACTCGGGCCTTCTCTGCCATGTACCTGGCCTGGGCTTCCTCCATCTCCCTCTTCCAGACCCCTTGTTCTTCCTTTCTTTCTTCTGCCACTCGGGCCTTCTCTGCCATGTAGAGCTCTTGCTCCGCCTTTCTTTGGTTCGCCTCCAACAGCAGGGCAGCCTGGGCCTCTTTACACTCCTGTGGACATACAGTGAACACACTTAAGGTGCAATCTCAAATGTATTTGGCAAGAGGGGTCCCTTGTCTTTTCTGAGAATAAAACCAGTCAGTTGTCTCCCCTCATCTTTGTGTATTGTCTATTTTTAGCAATCCTAAATAGGGTGAGTGGGCAGTTATCAAATACAGTACCATAGTCCTTTGAAACTCCCCGATGGAGATAACAGAGCTATCACTCTGATAAACAATCCACCCCTCCACATACCCCACTGAACTATTGCCCCCCCTCACACACACACACACACACACACACACACACTTGACTATGACTCTCAGTACCCCCCCCCCACCTTAGGATACTATAGACAATGGAAAATGCCTACACTATGATGACAATGACAATACTTAATAATGGCTGCTCATCCCTGGTTAATGTGATCACTCTATAACCTTTGCACTACTGATGTACATTACTACCTTTGTACTACTGTATATTGCACATTGCACATGTCTCCTGACATGGGGTGGGTCTTACCTTCTCCACAGAAGCATATGAAGCCTGGGCTGCCATGTACCTGGCCTGGACTTCCTCCATCTCCCTCTTCCAGACCCATTGTTCTTCCTTTCTTTCTTCTGTCACTCGGGCCTTCTCTGCCATGTACCTGGCCTGGGCTTCCTCCATCTCCCTCTTCCAGACCCCTTGTTCTTCCTTTATTTCTTCTGCCACTCGGGCCTTCTCTGCCATGTAGAGCTCTTGCTCCGCCTTTCTTTGGTTCGCCTCCAACAGCAGGGCAGCCTGGGCCTCTTTACACTCCTGTGGACATACAGTGAACACACTTAAGGTGGAATCTCAAATGTATTTGGCAAGAGGGGTCCCTTGTCTTTTCTGAGAATAAAACCAGTCAGTTGTCTCCCCTCATCTTTGTGTATTGTCTATTTTTAGCAATCCTAAATAGGGTGAGTGGGCAGTTATCAAATACAGTACCATAGTCCTTTGAAACTCCCCGATGAAGATAACAGAGCTATCACTCTGATAAACAATCCCCCCCTCCACATACCCCACTGAACTATTGCCCCCCCTCGCACACACACACACACACACACTTGACTATGACTCTCAGTACCCCCCCCCCCCCCACCTTGGGATACTATAGATATGACAATGGAAAATGCCTACACTATGATGACAATGACAATACTTAATAATGGCTGCTCATCCCTGGTTAATGTGATCACTCTATAACCTTTGCACTACTGATGTACATTACTACCTTTGTACTACTGTATATTGCACATTGCACATGTCTCCTGACATGGGGTGGGTCTTACCTTTTCCACAGAAGCATATGAAGCCTGGGCTGCGCTCTGGACCTGTGGGGCTGCGCTCCGGGCTGCTCCCTGGGGGGCTGCTCTCTGGACCTGTGGGGCTGCTCCCTGTGGGGCTGCTGTCTGGGCCTGGGCCAGTCTCTCGACTGCTTTCTGGGCCCATCGGGCTGCTCTCAGGTCCTGGGCTGTTTTCTCGGCCCATCGGTCTGCTTTCTTGGCTTCCCTCTCGGCCCATGGGTCTGCTTTGGGACTCTGGGCTTCTCTCCGGGTACGGGCTGCTCTCTCGTCTGCTGTCTGGGCTGCTCTCAGGGCCTGGACTACTATCTGGTCCTGGGCTTCTCTCAGGTCCTGGGCTGCTCTCTGGTCCTGTGGGTCTGCTGTCAGGGCCTGGGCTGCTGTCTGGGCCTGGGCCAGGATCTCTTCTGCTCTCTGAGCCTGTCGGGCTACTCTCTCGGCTTCACCCTGGGCCCAGTTGACTGCTGTGGGACTCTGGGCCTCTCTCTGGGTACGGGCTGCTTTCTGGGCTGCTGTGTGGGCAGCTCTCTGGGCCTGGGCTACTACTGCTCTCTTGGCCTGGCTGGCTTCTCTCTGGAGTGCCTCTACCTGCGGGATGCCTACCTGGGCCACATTGGCATATGAAGCCTTGGGCTGGTTGTCCGCGGGGGCAGCCATGGCCATAGAGGCAGAGGTGGCCTCGGGTTCAGCCTTGACCTCTAGGAGGGGGGCTGCTCCCTGGACTCTCTTGGCCCTACTGCCACTACTCACCTGCAACACAACAGAGTTCAGATACACATTCACACACACCTCACACACACATACACACACCTCACACACACACACACACACCTCACATTCACACACACCTCACATTCACACACACCTCACATTCACATACACACACCTCACACACACACACCTCACATTCACACACACCTCACATTCACTCACATTCACACACACACACACCTCACATACACACACACACACACACCTCACATTCACACACACCTCACATTCACATTCACACACACACACACACACACACACACCTCACATTCACACACACACATACACACACCTCACATTCACACACACCTCACATTCACATTCACACACACACACACACACACACACACACACCTCACATTCACACACACCTCACATTCACACACACCTCACATTCACACACACACACACACACACACACACACCTCACATTCACACACACCTCACATTCACACACACACACACACACACACACCTCACATTCACACACCTCACATTCACACACTCCTCACATTCACACACACACACACACACACACACACACACACACACACACACACACACACACACACACACACACACACCTCACATTCACACACACACCTCACATTCACACACACACACACACACACACACACACACACACACACACACACACACACACACACACACCTCACATTCACACACACCTCACATTATTTTTAATGTAGTCGATTTCGTTTTATTAAAAGTCAATTTAATATTCTTACATATCAAATTACTGCATTTTGTAACATTCTTTGTTAGAGTTAGTGTATTTCTTCACAGAGCAAGAGGAAACAAATTGGCCTCCTCAATTCTGGAAGTCAACAGCCTCCACTGACACACACCATACACACACACACCTCACATTCTCAGAATGATTCTGGTCAACTTGTTACATGAAGTCAAAGTAGCTTCAGATGGCATCGCATAAAAAAGTATTAAAATGATAATCAGTCAGAAGGCAGCAAATGGCTTGTTCTGTCAATGTTAGCATAAGACCTTACCATGTCTTGGTCCATCGTTTTTCTTGGTCTATACTCAGTCAGTCTGGTTTAACCGTGGTTACCTCCAGCTGTGAAATGTCCTTCAACTTATTTCAAAGTTGTGACTGACGACAGGACGGCTGTCAGCGGCATTTGTAGTGGCACATTACGTCATAGAACATTGTGATGTCATACATCAGTGGCGGACAATCAGATGCGGAAATGTATTCAAATGTGAAAAATAGAAATAGAAATATAGTTTAAAATTAATTAATTCATTTATTCATTACTTTCTTGTATCACGTTGGTTATTAAATACTAAGGCATACCTGTCAACCCTCCCGTATTTTACCCTTCTTTCCCGCTGTGCTCCCTTTTAAATGTTTTCGCGTAAATCTCCCGTATTTTTACCCTATTATAATACAGTGGCGAATTTTGAATATTCAAATGAAACAACACATTGAGGCCACCAAACCCAACCGGAGAGGCTACAGTACAAAAAAGCAACAACAAAAAATGTGTAGGCAATGTCCATCCTACGATCCTTCCTAGTAAATCCCATGATGACTTTGTCATTCCGTGTGTTGCCAAATGTCTGAAGTTTGACCAGACAAAGTATGTGGGAAGATGCACGCTCATGCTTAGTCACAGCGGTATGGAGGTTGTTTAAATCGCCATAGCCTGCCGTGGTCCAGACTGTGTTCAGTAGAATAAAGGAGACATGGCCAACAACACCGTTGTTTTTCATATGTGCTTGCTTGAAAGTGACGAACGAAACTCTTCGTTGTTTTTTGTGATGGCAAGTTCAGGAGTTGGACGTTCTCTTGAAATAATATTCTTTTTTTCCTCAAATGTCTTCCGAGAAAACAGCACAGAACGCAAAGATTCTATTGAATTATTAATAGCACTCATATTGACAGTGGAACTAGACAGATGTAAAGCAGTATGGTGGAGCTCCAGTCAACCATGTGACATGCTGCTGGTGGAAGGGTAGAGCATAGAAACACCCTGGTTTATCACTAGAACAGCCGTGGGTGTAAAGAGTAAAAAGAAAAGTAATATCTTTGCACTCGATAACATTTGAGGAGCCTCCTTTCATGACTTTTCCTAGATATGTGCGTTCTACCACCCAGTATCTTTACCTTTTCAAAATCACATCAGGATAAGCTAGTATAAAGCTATTTTGCAGTTTTTCTGTGTAGGAGGCAGGCTGATTTACAAGGTGGCCAACTGGTGGTCGTTGTGTGTAAGTAGCAGTTTCCCATTGTAAAGACTATGGTCATTTGACCCCCGAGGCGGCTCTTATAGTAGACGCTGCTGTTCTGGTGTTAAGTGATCAGACTGTGATGATGCCCCTGTCTAATTTGAAAGCAATTGGCCCTTTATTATTATTATTATTATTATTATTATTATTATTATTATTATTATTATTATTATTATTATTATTATTATTATTATTATTAGTAGAAGTAGTAGTAGTATTAGCTTTTTTATGTTTTTTTAAAATGTATTTTTTTAAATATACTGTATATATGAATTGTGTAACTAAAATATGTGTTTGTTTTACCATTATACAGAAGTAGGCTTACGCTATAAACACAGATGTGAGGTCAGTTGATATGAACACAGATGTCAGGTCAGTTGATAATAGCTTCTACAGGGATACACAGTAAGTTAGGCAGGCTTCGTAGTGGTGAGGAAAGTTACACAATTTGAAGCCAAGTTACACACTTTTGGTGAATTTTCATCACAAGGAAGATATTGCTGTGGGTTCGGAATCTGGGGCGTCTGTGTCTCAGGAGGTAGAGTCGCCGTCTAATGATCGCCGTTAAGGGCAGAGGCAATAGAAATCACTTTTAGTCTTTTCTAACAGACCAGTTCTTTTGTATCTGAACAGGCACCAACATTAGGCTGTATCTTTTGACTTTTCAAGCTCTTTCGTTGAGGTAGAACCGTCCTCTTAGAGGTGGAACCTTTCTGTAATGTAAGAAAAAACTGGGAAAAGCAGGGAAGTTGGACGGATGCCGGTGGTATTCCGCCCTGCAGCTGTGCTGCAACTGCGTACAGTTATTGCTGTAGAACTTGTTACCTTTCTGAAGGACGCAACAAGGTGACCTCACTGACAACTTACTGTAAGGAGGTGGACTCCTACAGGTACCTGGGAGTACAAATTAATAACAAACTGGACTGGACTGACAACACCGAGGCTCTTCTCAGGAAAGGGCAGAGCAGACTGTTTTTCCTGAGAAGGCTGAGGTCTTTCGGTGTCTGCAACAAGCTGCTGCGAATGTTTTATCAGTCGGTGGTTGCCAGCGTTCTGTTCTTCGCCGTGGCCTGCTGGGGTGGAAACATCTGTGCCAGGGATGCTGCGAAGCTAAACAAACTGGTGAAGAAGGCCAGCTCTGTGGTGGGGACCGGGCTGGACAGCCTAGAGGTGGTGGCAGAACAGAGGATGGGGAAAAAACTGGCGGCCATGCTGGCCAATCCCTCCCACCCGATGTACTGCGAGCTGGCGGGGATGAGGAGCAAGTTCAGCCACAGATTTGTTCTCCCCCGTCAAAGTACAAAAAGATTTGGACAGTCCTTTGTTCCAGCTGCACTCCGACTCTACAACCAGGCCCTGCAGGGTGGGGGAGACCTGGAGCTGGAACTTTGGAACTTGGAACTTTTTACTTATTGAGCCTGCACTGTTTTTATGTATTTTATTGAATGTTTTCTGTCTGCCCTAACTAAGCTGTTTGACAACAACATTTCCCCATTGGGGACAATAAAGGTTTTCAATCAATTCAATAAATTGAGTACGCCTACAGGTGAATGATTGTAGATAATCATGATGAGACTCGTCATGCCGAGGGCTCTTGTGTGCAGCGCTGGTTCAGCCCGTGGATCAGTATAAGGTATTTATCTTGCTAGTTTAGACACCGTGTAACCTGGGTATCTTAACCTCCGGTTGTGTTCCCGGTCAAATCTGACCGAGAGCAACTTTCATCAATCATAAATATTGTGTTTTACATTTGATTGCCTCAAGGCCTTATGATATCCTCCACACTAGGCATTTGAACATATACAATTGCTGACTAACCACTGGCATTGAATTTTGTGGTTTTAGTCAACTTTGTAACATCGGTGGTGTTCCCGGTCAAAAATGACCGCCATAGGAAATTAATGGATAACACAAGTTGTAACAAGCTACAACATTCCAGGATGTATCAGACCTGTTCAATTACCTCATATATAAAGTTTGACACATTTCAAACTAAACAATTAGGTGTTTGTTATGGGAACCCTTCTCTTTCCCGTGCTTATTTGCCCATCCGAACCAGACCTTCCAGATTAAACATTGTTTAGTCTGGAAGGTGTGGTTCACCTGGGGTGAAAGAGAAGGGTTCCCATAACTCTGGAAGGTATGGTTCTGATGGACACATAAGCACGGGAAAGAGAAGGGTTCCCATAACAAACACTGAAATGTATCAAACGAAACAGGTGTTTGTTATGGGAACCCTTCTCTTTCCCGTGCTTATACAGTATGCCCATCCCCCCACGTGAACCACACCTTCCAGACTAAACTGTCACAGACCCCCTATATAAAGCTTTATTTGTGCTTTGCTCTGAATTCACTATGTGAACACAATGAGTAAGCGGCTGTCTAAGCGATTATCTGTCAGAGAGGCTCTCGACCGAATTTTTGAACCAGATGAAGAGGAGATTGAAGTTGAACCAGAGATAGAGGAGGATGTCTCAGAATTGGAAGACAACACCGATCCTGACTTCGATCCAGAATGTTATGAGACAGACGGCGAGGAAGAGGCCCCTGAGGAAGAGGCCCCTGTGGAAGAGGCCCTTGAGGAAGAGGCACCTGAAGAACAGGCACCTGAGGTGATATTCCAGTCCAAGGGTGGCAACTTGCTCTGGTATTCATCCTCCCAGGATAGAGCAAGCAGAGCGAGAGTGGAAAACATCATAAGGATGACACCAGGACCAACGCGGTATGCTACATCAAGTCCAGCTTCCAACTGTTTTTACCTGAGTCCATTGAGGAAATTGTACTGGACATGACAAACCTGGAGGGGAGGCGTGTGTTTGGGGACACATGGAGAGCACTGGACCAGGTAGTCCTTCAAGCCTACATAGGTCTGTTGATTTTAGCAGGAGTATATCGGTCAAACAATGAGGCTACAAAGAGTCTGTGGGATGCGGAGTGCGGGAGGCCTATATTCCGGTCCACTATGTCATTACAGCAGTTTCATGTCCTGTCGAGAGTTATCCGATTTGATAACAGAGATACAAGACCTGCCCGCTGGCGAAATGACAAACTGGCTGCCATCAGGAACGTTTGGGAAAGGTGGGTGGAGCGCCTACCACTGATGTACAATCCAGGCCCTGAGGTGACAGTTGACGAGCGCCTGGTCCGTTTCAGAGGTCGCTGTCCCTTCAAGCAGTACATCCCAAGCAAACCAGGCAAGTATGGAATCAAGATCTGGGCAGCATGTGATGCCAGGAGCAGCTATGCCTGGAATATGCAGGTCTACAAGGGAAAACCTGTTGATGGAAGGCCAGAAAAAACCCAGAGCATGCATGTTGTGCTGGACATGACAGCCGGTCTCAAGGGGCATAATATCACATGTGATAACTTTTTCACCTCATATGCGCTTGGTCAGGAGCTGTTGAAACGCAAGCTCACCATGGTGGGGACAGTGAGGAAGAACAAGCCTGAACTTCCCCCTGCGCTGGTGTCAACCAGAGGGAGAGAGATACTCTCATCAAATTTTGCACAGTATATGTTGAGATGTTGAAGAACTGATCCAATGTGTTGTTTGGCAGAGATATATAGAGTTTCAGGGAGTAACTGGCCTTCTTATTTGAAATTCTCAAAAACGGAAATGAAATATTCAATTTCTACTGTGTATTTAGTCACATTACAGTAATTTGGTCATATCTATGTTCATTTTTTAACATCTCACAGGTCTCAGCTTTCACCAGGTACCAAATTTAGCAAATTTGACCATGTAGTTTTGGAGATATAAAGCAGTTAATCAGACCGGTCTAATTAGACCGGGAACACCAAGGATGGGGGGGCAAACATGAACACAACCCGAGGGTTAATCTTCGACCGGTATATTGTGCAATAAACGGGAGATGGGGACCCCCCCTCGATTATTGACGGGTATTTTGCACAGTGCTTATTACATTAGTTTTACTCAAACCATAGTTCTGTTCTGTCTACCACCTGTGTGTGTGTGTGTGTGTGTGTGTGTGTGTGTGTGTGTGTGTGTGTGTGTGTGTGTGTGTGTGTGTGTGTGCGTGCGTGCGTGCGTGCGTGCGTGCGTGTGCGTGTGCGTGTGCGTGTCCGACTGTCCGTGTGTCTGTAAGTAGGCTACAATAGCCTATGTGTGTCTGATTGATGATAAGGGCATGATATCCAGGCGCAATGAGATGGACAAATCTTCCGCGATTACAGACACTTTTGTTCCTAACCTGATTGCTTGTCAGAGGCCAGGAGACGTCATCAAGATGTGTTTTCAAATGTGGTCTGCATGGTGGAGCATGAGAGCAGACAGATGTGTCCATGGACTTTACTGACTCATTTGCATAGTGGTGGAGAGCCACTGAAAGAAGAAGCAATGTTTTGTCCATTTTTACTTTAGCAAATAGACCTTCTTGAAAATATGTATATTTATATGTAGCCTATACATATATTATTGTATAAATACATTATTACAAACACAAACTGAAAGAACTTAGACTTCGGTATATATGTTGGCTCCTACAGTGTCCAAAAAGATCCCTTCAGCTTAAGGTTGGGGATGTAGCTCCGTGGTAGAGTGCATGCTTTGCATGTATGATGTCCAGGGTTCAATCCCCTGCCTCTCCAAGACTGTCTTAGATGACGCCTTCATTTTGGGCACAGGCCGATACTGTTTCTGTGTCCGACACTGTGCCTCTAAGTTGGAAATGTGAAGCCCTGGCAGACCTCTTGTCACCCTTTGATAGCTCAGTTGGTAGACCGGAGGACTGTAGGTTCAACGCCAGCTATCCTTAGGTCTTTGGTTCAAATCCGGCTCGAAGGAGGAGTAATTTGTTTTCTTCTCCACTACTTTTAACAAGGTCTTGTGCAAGGCATGGCTGGCCCAGGGTTGTAATCTTGACATAAATGTGTTCCCTGACCGGGAATCGAACCCGGGCCGCGGCGGTGAGAGCGCCGAATCCTAACCACTAGACCACCAGGGACTGCTTTGCTGGTCATGTCTTTGATGTGGTGTCCTCAAGGTTGTGGATGCAGCTCAGTGGCTGAGCTATTTGATAACAGAGTCTGACGAGTTTCTTGTCAATGGACTCTCGCTGTTGTTCTAGCATTTTCCTCTTCTCTTCCAATTTTTGGTTCTTTTTCTTGCTCCCTCTATCCCCCAAGATATTCACTTGCTTCGATGAGCTGGTTACGTGTCTGGCAGGAGAAAAATGTTTATAACCAAGGGAAAGAGCAGAGGAAAGACATGGGTTTGACCCGCAGGCATGGGCCCCACAGGAAAAAGAAACACAACTTGGATTGTCCGGGACTCAAACCTGGCTCAACTGGTTGGAAGGCAGCTATGCTCACCACTATAGCTCCAATGCGCAGACCATGCGGGACCACTGCAATGGTATGACCATCCAGGACTCACCCCTTGAAAATGTCGCAGGTTCCTTGTTGCCACTTTTATTTCATGAACTGGATTACTCAGGAAAAAAAGTGAAGGGGCTGCAAAAACCTTACAACGATGCACACAGAGTGGAGGGAAGCTCGCTGCTTTTCAGGGCTCGTTGGTCTAGTGCAGGGGTCGGCAACCCGCGGCTCCGGAGCCGCATGCGGCTCTTTTGCCCATCTTCAGTGGCTCCCTGTGGCTTTGACCACAAATGGAAATTAACAACGATTATTTATTTTTTACGTTGCCGCGGTGTCTCTCCTTGAACTACAACTCCCTGTTTACGCTGTAATGTTGTACGAGGGCCAATAGGATTCGGATATGTTGGCACATGACTATTATTTTGACTGGACCCAACATGAGACTGGATGTGACAGGTTTTTTTCAAGAGTAGACCTATATCCACAGGGATTGACGAAGTACTACGGCAGGCAAAGCAAGAAACTATCCACATTGTCTTCAACTTTGTGGCTAGATTTATAGACGGACATCAGCGACGTACATCGATGAAGGGGAGCTTCCCGGTGAGCGCTATTTGCCTACTTTTAAATGCAAAAAGCGGCTTGTCTTTAATCAAATCAAATCAAATCTAATTTTATTTGTATAGCGCATTTCTTACAAGATGCAACTCAATGCGCTTCACACAATGAAAATGTTCAGTCAATCAGTCAATCAATCAATCAATACTGACAGAGCCGCGAGCAGGCAAAAGTAAAAAACCTGTATACTATGTAGCCAGGAAAAATTCCCTTGCAGCCCTCTACCAATAGAGCGACTACTAGCCAGTTTGCTTACCAGTACCCAGCGGTCCCCCAGGGGAGGCCAAGGACCACCGGCACAAAGCAAGCAAGCAAGGGCAAAAACCTGTACACCATGTATCCAGGAACAATTCCTTGCATATTATCGGCGTACACACTGTCCATAAATTTAGTGTTGTATTTGCATCGTTCTGCATCCAGTATGGTCACAGGACCTGCCAAAAGAGAAACTTAAGCACAGTTATGATGCAACAACACAATAGAGACAATAAAGATGACAGCAATACAACCTGATGGTGGTCCTGGTACACCCTTGTACCGGTTCCAGTATTGCTCTAGGTGCTATTTGGAGCTGACAGTGCCTCATCAGCACCCGGGTCCATTTTCCTGTCAACACAAATCTCAAAACACGAGTATGGTGTAATGGCCTAGTGATCCTAGTTCTATAATGTCCAATGTCTCCCTTAGTATCAAAAGGCGACATTGAATAAGTAGGTTTTGAGGTCACGCTTAAAAATGTCCTGAGTTTTAGACAACCTCAGGCCCTCAGGTAGGGTGTTCCACAATCTAGGAGCATATATGCTAAAAGCTGATCCTCCAAATCTCTTTGTCCTAGCCTCTGGCACTATTAAAAGTTCCGTGCCACTAGACCGTAGGGGTCTAGCTGGTGTGTATCTTATGAGCATGTCCACCATGTAATTGGGTGCATCACAGTGAAGTGATTTATAAACTAGTAAAAGGATCTTAAAGTCTATTCTATGACTGACAGGGAGCCAGTGTAGTGATCTCAAGACAGGTGTGATGTGCGCTCTCCGTTTGGTCCTAGTAAGGACACGAGCAGCAGCATTTTGAACCATTTGTAGTCTATTTATCATTTTTTGGGGGAGACCTGTCAGGAGAGCATTACAGTAATCTAGCCTACTAGTAACAAACGCATGCATTAAATTTTCAGTGTCTGCCTGGGAGAGAAATGATTGTACCTTAGTGATGTTTCTTAGATGGTAGAAGGATGTTTTAGCTCAAACCGTTTCCGAATTATGAACTTCTAAAGAAGGTATGATATTTGGGAGCTCCGGCGTTCCTGTGGGTCTGAGAGGGTTTAACTTAAAATAGTGAAAAGAGGACGAGGGAGGCTAGTTTTCATTTGGTACTGTAGTCTAAAGTCTGTAGATTTGTCTATTTTTTGGCTGACGATCTCTTGGTTTGCTCACTTCCTCCGGATGAAATTACAAACTTATCCATATTTTTTCTCAGGCTAGTATAGCCAGATAAAAGTATCAACCCACCTGTTAAAAGGCACCAGAATACACGAAATTGCATCTACTCTGTTAAAAAAATGTTTGGGGGGAACCCCCCAGACCCCCTTTACGCTATCCTAGTGTTTCACTTTTGTAAAGCACAATACGTTTGCATTCGGTTGTATGCATGTGCTAAGGCTTATGTATTTGTAGCCTACTATATTGATAGTAGGCTTATATATAGACACTTACAGCATGTGTTGCCTTCATTATAAGGCGTATATAAGGCTTTACATTTTTTGCGGCTCCAGACAGATTCGTTTTTTTGTTTTTTGGTCCAATATGGCTCTATATTAAGGTTGCCGACCCCTGGTCTAGGGGTATGATTCTCGGTTAGGGTGCGAGAGGTCCCCGGTCCAAATCCCGGACGAGCCCCTTTTACCAGCTGGGACCACCAAATGGAAGTGCTTTGGCTCAGCGTTTCAACGCATGCTGTCCCCAGATCAGGTCAAAAAGCTGTTCATCACGTCCTGTTTTGAAGGATCTGGTGGGAAGAGCCACTGGCTGACCTGATCTGGCCGAATCCATCCTCGCCTTTGATGACTTTCTACTAGGGGAAAAGCACAAACTGAAAGAGCTTAGACTTCGGTATATATGTTCGCTCCTACAGTGTCCAAAAAAATCCCTCCAGCTTAAGGTTGGGGATGTAGCTCAGTGGTAGAGCGCATGCTTTGCATGTATGATGTCCAGGGTTCAATCCCCTGCATCTCCAAGACTGTCTTAGATGACGCCTTCATTTTGGGCACAGGCCGATACTGTTTCTGTGTCCGACACTGTGCCTCTAAGTTGGAAATGTGAAGCCCTGGCAGACCTCTTGTCACCCTTTGATAGCTCAGTTGGTAGAACGGAGGACTGTAGGTTCAACACCAGCTATCCTTAGGTCATTGGTTCAAATCCGGCTCGAAGGAGGAGTAATTGTTTTTTCTTCTCCACTACTTTTAACAAGGTCTTGTGCAAGGCATGGCTCGTCCAGGGTTGTAATCTCGACATAAATGTGTTCCCTGACCGGGAATCGAACACGGGCCGCGGCGGTGAGAGCGCCGAATCCTAACCACTAGACCACCAGGGACTGCTTTGCAGGTCTTGTCTTTGATGTGGTGTCCTCAAGGTTGTGGATGCAGCTCAGTGGCTGAGCTATTTGATAACAGAGTCTGCCGAGTTTCTTGTCAATGGACTCTCGCTGTTGTTCTAGCATTTTCCTCTTCTCTTCCAATTTTTGGTTCTTTTTCTTGCTCCCTCTATCCCCCAACATATTCACTTGCTTCGATGAGCTGGTTACGTGTCTGGCAGGAGAAAAATGTTTATAACCAAGGGAAAGAGCAGAGGAAAGACATGGGTTTGAAACCGCAGGCATGGGCCCCACAGGAAAAAGAAACACAACTTGGATTGTCCGGGACTCAAACCTGGCTCAACTGGTTGGAAGGCAGCTATGCTCACCACTATAGCTCCAATGCTCAGACCATGCGGGACCACTGCAATGGTATGACCATCCAGGGGCCTCATTCATAACGGGTGCTTAGATCAAATGTTGATCTTACCCGTGTCGTACGTAGAAAACCACGTCAACATAGTGATTTATACAATTTCAACGTGAGTCAATTTGATCGTGGAAACGATCGTAGCTCGACGTCGAGTATTCAACTTGCTTACGCACATTACCTACTGGTTATGCGGAGTTATTACAGGCATGTGAGCCAGAAATACACTGCCTAGTGTAATTCATGCAAGTGGCTCGTAATAAAATTAACGATGTTGTTATCAGCCGAGGAAATGAGTTTAATTCAAGATTTAAAAGGAACTGATGTTTCTGATTGTATTTCAGTCTTCCTTTATATCCCTCCGGAGCTGTCTATCTCCCCTTCAACATGCCTAGTGCGTTCCACAACGGACCTTGCCCGGCCAAGCTCTAAATTATACTGGATTTTCTCCGGTGTCAGGGAGTGAGCAGCCATATAAGAATAAGACCACCTGATAAGAATAAGACCATTATATTATTAAAGTATAAGCAGCACTCGAGTTGAGGGGGGATGGCATCCCCCCTGAAATAAAAACAGTCAAATTCGCCCCCCTCTTTCCATACTTAATGTCATTTTATCAATGAACGTGGTATTACTGCTATTTCAAGGTGCGAGGGGGCACGCACACATGCAATGACAGTTACTGACACTGAAGTCACTGGCGAGGGGATGCTAAAATTGTCCTCTTATGATAAAATCCACCACCTCCCCTGATTTTCTTTTACAACTTGAGTAGAGTATAAGCATGTGCCTGTGTGCCTGGTTAGTTGTCATGATCAAACGTTACAAATGCAACTTACCGAGAAGCCACCCTTCTCTGCCCTCTCCCACTTCCAGACGAACGCCTACCCTATATTATAGCACTTGTCTTAATTCAGCCGCTATAATTCAGCGTCTATCACAGGGCGTTAATACAAACCTCATTCACCTGCGTTCATTTTTACCTGCGTTGGTATTTATAGAAGGAAGCACGTATGCAACTTTAAACCATCTCAGCCCGTTTTATAAATAATGCTTACGTCCGTTTAGAAAACTGTGCTTACGTGAAAGTCAAAGATGACGTTCAAGTACTTCTTTATGAATGAGGCCCCAGGACTCACCCCTTGAAAATGTCGCAGGTTCCTTGTAGCCACTTTTATTTCATGAACTGGATTACTCAGGAAAAAAAGTGAAGGGGCTGCAAAAACCTTACAACGATGCACACAGAGTGGAGGGAAGCTCGCTGCTTTTCAGGGCTCGTTGGTCTAGGGGTATGATTCTCGCTTAGGGCGCGCTCCCGCATGGAAGGAAGGAATTCTCCGCTGCAGGAGTATGAAGTGAATCAAGTGAATCAGCTCCGCCTAGGGAGTTATCTCTTTTGGTGTTGTGGTTAGCAATTGCAAAACGTCACGTTTGACGTCAGGCTTAACAACCGGATAGCAACGCATTACATTTACTCACCTCTAATGGACTTAAAAAAAAAAAAAAAAAATCCTTTTGTTATCAAAAAATACATTTTACATTTTATAGTTGACAATGATTTACAAAAAGACAGTCAATGACGCAAAGCATAAAGACTTTTGACCCCTGTGAGTAAAAATAAATCTTTGCACTCGATGAAATTTCAGGACCCTCCTTTCATGACCTTTCCTAGATATGTGCGTTCTACCCCCCAGTATCCTTACATTTTCAAAATCTAGCTAGTATAAAGTGTGATTGTGTGTGATTGCGTTAGTATCAGCCGCCATCTTTTTTTTTCATGGCTGCAATGCTCTTCAATACCAGCAGGGGTCGCAGGGGTAAGAAGTGTGTTTATACGTGTCATACAATGTCATACAATGTCAGTTGCTTCTTTCATCATTGTGGATATTTTTGATTTGACATTTACATTACCGGCATCATAGGCTATTCACTATCATTGTCATGTTCTTATATCACGTTTTTTAATATCATGTTCTTCTTCATCATAATCATCATCATCATCATCATCATCATCATCATCATAAAAAATATTTATTTAAAAAAAAGGTTTTATATAGTTTTTTCAGTTTTTATATAATCTGTGTGAATATGCAGCTTGGAGTATTCAAAGCTGATACAACATGAAATGAATTAAATGACAGTACTATCTATGGGTCATCGTGCATTAAATCAAGAATTTAATCATGCTTGTAACATGTGTACTTTTAAAAACTTTTAAATTATTCACATCATAGAACTTTTATTTACAACAAGCATAAGAACAAAAAGATCGCTATTATGCCGCTTTGAGCTTTGAGCTCCGTTGCGTTCCTAACCGGAAGAGGCACAGCACAGGGGCATAGAAAACACACTGCCACCTAGCGATGTGACGGTGTAATTGCAGCGCGGCCTACGCAGAAGTGTAAAGTGCGAGAGCCCTTACGTAGGGAACGTAAGCACGTAAAAAAAAAAAAAAAAAAAACACTTAAATAGGCCTTTTGCAGCTCCACCAAGCGGGCTAACTCTCTTGGTGTAGTGGTTGCGCGGCCGGTTGGTATGCGGGAGATCGGGGTTCGACTCCCGCATGGATGGAAGAAATTCTCCGCTGCAGGAGTATGAAGTGAATGAAGTGAATCAGCGATTCAGTGAATGAAGTGAATCAGCTCCGCCAAGGGAGTTAACTCTTTTGGTGTTGTGGTTAGCAATTGCAAAACGTCACGTTTGACGTCAGGCTTAACAACCGGATAGCAACACATTACATTTACTCACCTCTAATGGACTTAAAAAAATTATAATTTGTAATCCTTTTGTTATCAAAAAATACATTTTACATTTTATAGTTGACAATGATTTACAAAAAGACAGTCAATGACGCAAAGCATAAAGACTTTTGACCCCTGTGAGTAAAAATAAATCTTTGCACTCGATGAAATTTCAGGACCCTCCTTTCATGACCTTTCCTAGATATGTGCGTTCTACCCCCCAGTATCCTTACATTTTCAAAATCTAGCTAGTATAAAGTTATTTTGCAGTATTTGTGTGTGTTTGTGTGTGATTGCGTTAGTATCAGCCGCCATCTTTTTTTTTCATGGCTGCAATGCTCTTCAATACCAGCAGGGGTCGCAGGGGTAAGAAGTGTGTTTATACGTGTCATACAATGTCATACAATGTCAGTTGCTTCTTTCATCATTGTGGATATTTTTGATTTGACATTTACATTACCGGCATCATAGGCTATTCACTATCATTGTCATGTTCTTATATCACGTTTTTTAATATCATGTTCTTCTTCATCATAATCATCATCATCATCATCATCATCATCATCATAAAAAATATTTATTTAAAAAAAAGGTTTTATATAGTTTTTTCAGTTTTTATATAATCTGTGTGAATATGCAGCTTGGAGTATTCAAAGCTGATACAACATGAAATGAATTAAATGACAGTACTATCTATGGGTCATCGTGCATTAAATCAAGAATTTAATCATGCTTGTAACATGTGTACTTTTAAAAACTTTTAAATTATTCACATCATAGAACTTTTATTTACAACAAGCATAAGAACAAAAAGATCGCTATTATGCCGCTTTGAGCTTTGAGCTCCGTTGCGTTCCTAACCGGAAGAGGCACAGCACAGGGGCATAGAAAACACACTGCCACCTAGCGATGTGACGGTGTAATTGCAGCGCGGCCTACGCAGAAGTGTAAAGTGCGAGAGCCCTTACGTAGGGAACGTAAGCACGTAAAAAAAAAAAAAAAAAAAAAAACCACTTAAATAGGCCTTTTGCAGCTCCACCAAGCGGGCTAACTCTCTTGGTGTAGTGGTTGCGCGGCCGGTTGGTATGCGGGAGATCGGGGTTCGACTCCCGCATGGATGGAAGAAATTCTCCGCTGCAGGAGTATGAAGTGAATGAAGTGAATCAGCGATTCAGTGAATGAAGTGAATCAGCTCCGCCAAGGGAGTTAACTCTTTTGGTGTTGTGGTTAGCAATTGCAAAACGTCACGTTTGACGTCAGGCTTAACAACCGGATAGCAACACATTACATTTACTCACCTCTAATGGACTTAAAAAAATTATAATTTGTAATCCTTTTGTTATCAAAAAATACATTTTACATTTTATAGTTGACAATGATTTACAAAAAGACAGTCAATGACGCAAAGCATAAAGACTTTTGACCCCTGTGAGTAAAAATAAATCTTTGCACTCGATGAAATTTCAGGACCCTCCTTTCATGACCTTTCCTAGATATGTGCGTTCTACCCCCCAGTATCCTTACATTTTCAAAATCTAGCTAGTATAAAGTTATTTTGCAGTATTTGTGTGTGTTTGTGTGTGATTGCGTTAGTATCAGCCGCCATCTTTTTTTTTCATGGCTGCAATGCTCTTCAATACCAGCAGGGGTCGCAGGGGTAAGAAGTGTGTTTATACGTGTCATACAATGTCATACAATGTCAGTTGCTTCTTTCATCATTGTGGATATTTTTGATTTGACATTTACATTACCGGCATCATAGGCTATTCACTATCATTGTCATGTTCTTATATCACGTTTTTTAATATCATGTTCTTCTTCATCATAATCATCATCATCATCATCATCATCATCATCATCATAAAAAATATTTATTTAAAAAAAAGGTTTTATATAGTTTTTTCAGTTTTTATATAATCTGTGTGAATATGCAGCTTGGAGTATTCAAAGCTGATACAACATGAAATGAATTAAATGACAGTACTATCTATGGGTCATCGTGCATTAAATCAAGAATTTAATCATGCTTGTAACATGTGTACTTTTAAAAACTTTTAAATTATTCACATCATAGAACTTTTATTTACAACAAGCATAAGAACAAAAAGATCGCTATTATGCCGCTTTGAGCTTTGAGCTCCGTTGCGTTCCTAACCGGAAGAGGCACAGCACAGGGGCATAGAAAACACACTGCCACCTAGCGATGTGACGGTGTAATTGCAGCGCGGCCTACGCAGAAGTGTAAAGTGCGAGAGCCCTTACGTAGGGAACGTAAGCACGTAAAAAAAAAAAAAAAAAAAAAAAAAAAAAAAAAACACTTAAATAGGCCTTTTGCAGCTCCACCAAGCGGGCTAACTCTCTTGGTGTAGTGGTTGCGCGGCCGGTTGGTATGCGGGAGATCGGGGTTCGACTCCCGCATGGATGGAAGAAATTCTCCGCTGCAGGAGTATGAAGTGAATGAAGTGAATCAGCGATTCAGTGAATGAAGTGAATCAGCTCCGCCAAGGGAGTTAACTCTGTTGGTGTTGTGGTTAGCAATTGCAAAACGTCACGTTTGACGTCAGGCTTAACAACCGGATAGCAACGCATTACATTTACTCACCTC
Source organism: Nansenia antarctica (assembly GCF_963989245.1). Lineage (NCBI taxonomy): Eukaryota > Metazoa > Chordata > Actinopteri > Argentiniformes > Microstomatidae > Nansenia > Nansenia antarctica. Next base: position 10,033,985 of record NC_137692.1, on the reverse strand, counting down.
TAATGGACTTAAAAAAATTATAATTTGTAATCCTTTTGTTATCAAAAAATACATTTTACATTTTATAGTTGACAATGATTTACAAAAAGACAGTCAATGACGCAAAGCATAAAGACTTTTGACCCCTGTGAGTAAAAATAAATCTTTGCACTCGATCAAATTTCAGGACCCTCCTTTCATGACCTTTCCTAGATATGTGCGTTCTACCCCCCAGTATCCTTACATTTTCAAAATCTAGCTAGTATAAAGTTATTTTGCAGTATTTGTGTGTGTTTGTGTGTGATTGCGTTAGTATCAGCCGCCATCTTTTGTTTTCATGGCTGCAATGCTCTTCAATACCAGCAGGGGTCGCAGGGGTAAGAAGTGTGTTTATACGTGTCATACAATGTCATACAATGTCAGTTGCTTCTTTCATCATTGTGGATATTTTTGATTTGACATTTACATTACCGGCATCATAGGCTATTCACTATCATTGTCATGTTCTTATATCACGTTTTTTAATATCATGTTCTTCTTCATCATAATAATCATCATCATCATCATCATAAAAAATATTTATTTAAAAAAAAGGTTTTATATAGTTTTTTCAGTTTTTATATAATCTGTGTGAATATGCAGCTTGGAGTATTCAAAGCTGATACAACATGAAATGAATTAAATGACAGTACTATCTATGGGTCATCGTGCATTAAATCAAGAATTTAATCATGCTTGTAACATGTGTACTTTTAAAAACTTTTAAATTATTCATATCATAGAACTTTTATTTACAACAAGCATAAGAACAAAAAGATCGCTATTATGCCGCTTTGAGCTTTGAGCTCCGTTGCGTTCCTAACCGGAAGAGGCACAGCACAGGGGCATAGAAAACACACTGCCACCTAGCGATGTGACGGTGTAATTGCAGCGCGGCCTACGCAGAAGTGTAAAGTGCGAGAGCCCTTACGTAGGGAACGTAAGCACGTAAAAAAAAAAAAAACTTAAATAGGCCTTTTGCAGCTCCACCAAGCGGGCTAACTCTCTTGGTGTAGTGGTTGCGCGGCCGGTTGGTATGCGGGAGATCGGGGTTCGACTCCCGCATGGATGGAAGAAATTCTCCGCTGCAGGAGTATGAAGTGAATGAAGTGAATCAGCGATTCAGTGAATGAAGTGAATCAGCTCCGCCAAGGGAGTTAACTCTTTTGGTGTTGTGGTTAGCAATTGCAAAACGTCACGTTTGACCTCAGGCTTAACAACCGGATAGCAACGCATTACATTTACTCACCTCTAATGGACTTTAAAAAATTATAATTTGTAATCCTTTTTTTTATCAAAAAAGACATTTTACATTTTATAGTTGACAATGATTTACAAAAAGACAGTCAATGACGCAAAGCATAAAGACTTTTGACCCCTGTGAGTAAAAATAAATCTTTGCACTCGATCAAATTTCAGGACCCTCCTTTCATGACCTTTCCTAGATATGTGCGTTCTACCCCCCAGTATCCTTACATTTTCAAAATCTAGCTAGTATAAAGTTATTTTGCAGTATTTGTGTGTGTTTGTGTGTGATTGCGTTAGTATCAGCCGCCATCTTTTTTTTTCATGGCTGCAATGCTCTTCAATACCAGCAGGGGTCGCAGGGGTAAGAAGTGTGTTTATACGTGTCATACAATGTCATACAATGTCAGTTGCTTCTTTCATCATTGTGGATATTTTTGATTTGACATTTACATTACCGGCATCATAGGCTATTCACTATCATTGTCATGTTCTTATATCACGTTTTTTTATATCATGTTCTTCTTCATCATAATCATCATCATCATCATCATCATCAAGCTTGGAGTATTCAAAGCTGATACAACATGAAATGAGGGGGGGCGAACGGAGGTAACCACAACACAAACTCCACTCTCTCCAGCTCTCAGCAGCCTCACCCTCACAGAGCATGAAGTGAGACGTGTGCTGAAGGCGGTGGACCCCAGGAAAGCCTCAGGGCCGGATGGCGTCCTGGGACGGGTGCTGAGGGACTGCGCTGACCAGCTGGCCGGGGTTTTCACCAACATCTTCAACCAGTCCCTGTCCCAGGCCACCATCCCACCCTGCCTGAAAACCTCAACTATCATCCCAGTCCCGAAGAAAAGCACGGTGAGCTACCTAAACGACTACCGCCCGGTGGCACTCACACCAATCATCATGAAGTGCTTCGAGAAACTAGTCCGGGCCCACATAGTCACACGCCTCCCGCCCAACCTGGATCCATACCAGTTCGCCTACAGAGCCCGCAGGTCCACAGAGGACGCCATCGCGACGACTCTCCACTCCACTCTTTCCCACCTGGAGAGGGGAAACAGCTACGCGAGACTGCTCTTTGTGGACTTCAGCTCCGCCTTCAACACCATCCTTCCAGACAGGCTAGTGACCAAACTACTAGACCTGGGTCTATCACACTCTATATGTGCATGGATCAAGGACTTCCTGACCGACCGCCCCCAGAGGGTGCGGGTGGGCCCCCACACCTCCACAGCCCTCAGACTCAGCACTGGGTCCCCCCAGGGCTGCGTGCTAAGCCCCATCCTCTACAACCTCTACACCTACGACTTCACCCCCGTCCACCCCAGCAACTCCATCGTAAAGTTTGCAGACGACATCACCGTGGTGGGATGCATCTCGGGGGGGGACGAGGCGGCGTACAGGGATGAGGTAGAGCAACTGAGCAAGCTGTGCAAGGTTAACAACCTGCTGCTGAACAAGTCAAAGACCCAGGAAATCATCGTAGACTAAAAGTCCGAGATCCAGCCCCTGCTCATCGATGGAGAGAGCGTGGAGAGAGTCTCAACCCTCCGATTCCTGGGGATGCACATGCGGGATGACCTGACCTGGAAGGACAACACAAAAGCCACCATCAAGAAGGCACAACAGTGGCTATACATCCTGAGAGTCCTCAGGAAGGAACACAGCAAGCAGGAGATACTGGTGACCTTCTACCGCGGCGCAGTGGAGAGCATCCTCACCTACGGCATCTGCAACTGGTTCTCCAGCTGCACAACCGCGGAGAGAAATGCGCTACAGAGAGTCGTGAGAACAGCACAGAAGATCACCGGCGCCCCCCTCCCCTCTCTGGAAGAGCTGTACAACACACGCTGTCTCAGGAAGGCCTCCAAGATCTCCAGGGACCCAACCCACCCTGGGTACGAACACTTTACCCGGCTGCCCTCGAAAAGGCGGTTCAGGACCTTGGCCGCAAGGACAAACAGACTGAAGAACAGCTTCTACCACAGGGCCGCCCAGGCCCTGAACAGAGCAAAGACCTAGGTTCTGGGCCCTGGACAGTCTGGACGGATTGATGGCAGCTGCTGGACTGAAAAAATCAGGTGTAGTGCTGAGGCACAAATATGTACATTTCAAGCCTGCAAACTGCGACACTTTAAATAAATGTGCAATAACACCATTGTGCAATATGACAACCCTAGTCGTCTATCTGTACAGTATAGTATAGTGGATAGTGTACATAGCCTTTATTTATGTAAACCAGCTCCTTCCCTTCTTGTGATTTTTTTTAAAGTTTTTTTTTTTCCTTTCCTAACACCAGGGGAGCCACCCCTCCTACATTTCGTTGTTTGGTACCTGTACTGTAGCAATGACAATAAAGACCATTCATTCATTCATTCATTCATTCATTCATTCCTGTTTATTGCACAATATACCGGTCGAAGATTAAGTAAGTAAGTAAGCCTCCCACCAAGCTTAGATTGGACCTCTCATGGGCCAAACTCAGAGATCTATGCAAGGGTGGAATAACTGGCCCTATGCCTGGGACAATAAGTCCCAGCACAGGGGGAGGCACCATGGGAGTGTAGAAAGAAGCTGTGTTCTCTCCACTCCCCATGTTTGTTACTCTGAGGGACAGCCGCACACTGCTTCACATCAGCACTGTCCTGGCCAGAGCCCGTAGCTGTCGGGAGTGGATTCACCCTTGGTGGTTGATGCACCCCACTGTGGACATGTCCCTAGGACATCGATACACGTTGTGCTTCAGTCTCAACCAGAGTACTTCTTACAGAGCGTCCATCGTGTACGCCCCCCTCATCCCTGAAGTGATGCAACTGTCATCACAACTTTGAGTCAGTCAGGCTAATTGACATTGTGTTGTAAATGCAGTTACCTGTAGTGGTGATAAGCAACTGGAGCCCAAATAGAATGTGAGAATAATTTGAGTGAATAGTTTGGCAGGGAGATAAACTAATAACATAAGGCAAACTGCGTAGTAGCAATGTGACACAGGAATCTCTGAGGCCACACGCTAGCAAACGTTCTTGTGTTGGGGATGAGCCGAACAAAAGATTTCACTTGATAGAGTGAAGCTTTTAGGCGAGTTCTAATGAACCAAATATAACGCTCTGTGGAAAGTAAACATCTGCTCATGGAGTACCGTCCTGTGATAATGTTACGCTAAGTCTGATCGTGTCTGGTGAAGAAATGCTCACAGCTGGAGGAAGCGAGTAGGGAGGTCAGAATGACGGTATAGTGACTGTTTATACAGTGCCCTCCAAGTATTGGGATAGTGAAGCATAGTTTTCTTCTTTTGGCTTTGTGCTCCAAAAATGTGGATTTGAAATCAAACAATGCTCATAGATCTCTGAGTTTGGCCCATGAGAGGTCCAATCTAAGCTTGGTGGGCCTTCCCTTGAGAGTGATTGCTACACTCCAGAGCACCAGGGCCCCTTCCACAAGAGGCCTATATGATCTAAAGTGGAGGCAATTTGAGGTGTGGTGCGAGCGCAGCGAGTTGGTACCTTATCAGTACCATATCCCCGCAGTCCTCTTGCTCCTGCCAAACCATCTTTATCAGGGCAACACTTTCTCTACTGTTCAAGTCTACTTTGTGGCTATCTCGGTTTGCCATGTCTGCTTGCAGCTTCATAAAAGGAGTGAGCCGGCTTCGTCCTGTTTCCAGACAGCATATTCCTTCTTGGGACTGGTCCTTGGGTTCTGGAGCTTCTCACCAGTGTATGGTTAGAATCCTTGGAGGTGGTGGACATGTCGATACTATCCTACAAGTCTGCCATGTTGCTTGCACTGGCCATGGCTAAGTGCGTAAGTGACATGCAAGGAGCTTTCCTGGCGATGCATTGTGGCCTAACGTTGCATTAGTTTCCAAGGTCATTATCATGGCCTACAGCAGTTAAGCCACTGAACATTCCATCCACCTCCCTTCCACACAGAACAGAGGTGCCTGAAAACCCTCTGTCATGTTCA
>NC_137692.1:9906241-10023741 GCF_963989245.1 Nansenia antarctica | reverse complement strand
CACAACTTGGATTGTCCGGGACTCAAACCTGGCTCAACTGGTTGGAAGGCAGCTATGCTCACCACTATAGCTCCAATGCTCAGACCATGCGGGACCACTGCAATGGTATGACCATCCAGGACTCACCCCTTGAAAATGTCGCAGGTTCCTTGTTGCCACTTTTATTTCATGAACTGGATTACTCAGGAAAAAAAGTGAAGGGGCTGCAAAAACCTTACAACGATGCACACAGAGTGGAGGGGAGCTCGCTGCTTTTCAGGGCTCGTTGGTCTAGGGGTATGATTCTAGCTTAGGGTGCGAGAGGTCCCGGGTCCAAATCCCGGACGAGCCCCTTTTACCAGCTGGGACCACCAAATGGAAGTGCTTTGGCTCAGCGTTTCAACGCATGCTGTCCCCAGATCAGGTCAAAAAGCTGTTCATCACGTCCTGGTTTGAAGGATCTGGTGGGAAGAGCCACTGGCTGACCTGATCTGGCCGAATCCATCCTCGTCTTTGATGACTTTCTACTAGGGGGAAAGCACAAACTGAAAGAGCTTAGACTTCGGTATATATGTTGGCTCCTACAGTGTCCCAAAAAATCCCTCCAGCTTAAGGTTGGGGATGTAGCTCAGTGGTAGAGCGCATGCTTTGCATGTATGATGTCCAGGGTTCAATCCCCTGCATCTCCAAGACTGTCTTAGATGACGCCTTAATTTTGGGCACAGGCCGATACTGTTTCTGTGTCCGACACTGTGCCTCTAAGTTGGAAATGTGAAGCCCTGGCAGGTCTCTTGTCAGCTTTCGATAGCTCAGTTGGTAGAGCGGAGGACTGTAGGTTCAACACCAGCTATCCTTAGGTCTTTGGTTCAAATCCGTCTCGAAGGAGGAGTATTTTTTTTTCTTCTCCACTACTTTTAACAAGGTCTTGTGCAAGGCATGGCTGGCCCAGGGTTGTAATCTCGACATAAATGTGTTCCCTGACCGGGAATCGAACCCGGGCCGCGGCGGTGAGAGCGCCGAATCCTAACCACTAGACCACCAGGGACTGCTTTGCAGGTCTTGTCTTTGATGTGGTGTCCTCAAGGTTGTGGATGCAGCTCAGTGGCTGAGCTATTTGATAACAGAGTCTGCCGAGTTTCTTGTCAATGGACTCTCGCTGTTGTTCTAGCATTTTCCTCTTCTCTTCCAATTTTTTGTTCTTTTTCTTGCTCCCTCTATCCCCCAAGATATTCACTTGCTTCGATGAGCTGGTTACGTGTCTGGCAGAAGAAAACATTTTATAACCAAGGGAAAGAGCAGAGGTTAGACATGGGTTTGAAACCGCAGGCATGGGCCCCACAGGAAAAAGAAACACAACTTGGATTGTCCGGGACTCAAACCTGGCTCAACTGGTTGGAAGGCAGCTATGCTCACCACTATAGCTCCAATGCTCAGACCATGCGGGACCACTGCAATGGTATGACCATCCAGGACTCACCCCTTGAAAATGTCGCAGGTTCCTTGTTGCCACTTTTATTTCATGAACTGGATTACTCAGGAAAAAAAGTGAAGGGGCTGCAAAAACCTTACAACGATGCACACAGAGTGGAGGGAAGCTCGCTGCTTTTCAGGGCTCGTTGGTCTAGGGGTATGATTCTCGCTTAGGGTGCGAGAGGTCCCGGGTCCAAATCCCGGACGAGCCCCTTTTACCAGCTGGGACCACCAAATGGAAGTGCTTTGGCTCAGCGTTTCAACGCATGCTGTCCCCAGATCAGGTCAAAAAGCTGTTCATCACGTCCTGGTTTGAAGGATCTGGTGGGAAGGGCCACTGGCTGACCTGATCTGGCCGAATCCATCCTCGTCTTTGATGACTTTCTACTAGGGGGAAAGCACAAACTGAAAGAGCTTAGACTTCGGTATATATGTTGGCTCCTACAGTGTCCCAAAAAATCCCTCCAGCTTAAGGTTGGGGATGTAGCTCAGTGGTAGAGCGCATGCTTTGCATGTATGATGTCCAGGGTTCAATCCCCTGCATCTCCAAGACTGTCTTAGATGACGCCTTCATTTTGGGCACAGGCCGATACTGTTTCTGTGTCCGACACTGTGCCTCTATGTTGGAAATGTGAAGCCCTGGCAGGTCTCTTGTCAGCTTTCGATAGCTCAGTTGGTAGAGCGGAGGACTGTAGGTTCAACACCAGCTATCCTTAGGTCTTTGGTTCAAATCCGGCTCGAAGGAGGAGTAATCTTTTTTCTTCTCCACTACTTCGAACAAGGTCTTGTGCAAGGCATGGCTGGCCCAGGGTTGTAATCTCGACATAAATGTGTTCCCTGACCGGGAATCGAACCCGGGCCGCGGCGGTGAGAGCGCCGAATCCTAACCACTAGACCACCAGGGACTGCTTTGCAGGTCTTGTCTTTGATGTGGTGTCCTCAAGGGTGTGGATGCAGCTCAGTGGCTGAGCTATTTGATAACAGAGTCTACCGAGTTTCTTGTCAATGGACTCTCGCTGTTGTTCTAGCGTTTTCCTCTTCTCTTCCAATTGTTGGTTCTTTTTCTTGCTCCCTCTATCCCCCAAGATATTCACTTGCTTCGATGAGCTGGTTACGTGTCTGGCAGGAGAAAAATGTTTATAACCAAGGGAAAGAGCAGAGGAAAGACATGGGTTTGAAACCGCAAGCATGGGCCCCACAGGAAAAAGAAACACAACTTGGATTGTCCAGGACTCAAACCTGGCTCAACTGGTTGGAAGGCAGCTATGCTCACCACTACAGCTCCAATGCTCAGACCATGCGGGACCACTGCAATGGTATAACCATCCAGGACTCACCCCTTGAAAATGTCGCAGGTTCCTTGTTGCCACTTTTATTTCATGAACTGGATTACTCAGGAAAAAAAGTGAAGGGGCTGCAAAAACCTTACAACGATGCACACAGAGTGGAGGGAAGCTCGCTGCTTTTCAGGGCTCGTTGGTCTAGGGGTATGATTCTCGCTTAGGGTGCGAGAGGTCCCGGGTCCAAATCCCGGACGAGCCCCTTTTACCAGCTGGGACCACCAAATGGAAGTGCTTTGGCTCAGCGTTTCAACGCATGCTGTCCTCAGATCAGGTCAAAAAGCTGTTCATCACGTCCTGGTTTGAAGGATCTGGTGGGAAGAGCCACTGGCTGACCTAATCTGGCCGAATCCATCCTCGTCTTTGATGACTTTCTACTAGGGGGAAAGCACAAACTGAAAGAGCTTAGACTTCGGTATATATGTTGGCTCCTACAGTGTCCAAAAAAATCCCTCCAGCTTAAGGTTGGGGATGTAGCTCAGTGGTAGAGCGCATGCTTTGCATGTATGATGTCCTGGGTTCAATCCCCTGCATCTCCAAGACTGTCTTAGATGACGCCTTCATTTTGGGCACAGGCCGATACTGTTTCTGTGTCCGACACTGTGCCTCTAAGTTGGAAATGTGAAGCCCTGGCAGACCTCTTGTCACCCTTTGATAGCTCAGTTGGTAGAGCGGAGGACTGTAGGTTCAACACCAGCTATCCTTAGGTCGTTGGTTCAAATCCGTCTCGAAGGAGGAGTAATTTGTTTTCTTCTCCACTACTTTTAACAAGGTCTTGTGCAAGGCATGGCTGGCCCAGGGTTGTAATCTCAACATAAATGTGTTCCCTGACCGGGAATCGAACCCGTGCCACGGCGGTGAGAGCGCCGAATCCTAACCACTAGACCACCAGGGACTGCTTTGCAGGTCTTGTCTTTGATGTGGTGTCCTCAAGGTTGAGGATGCAGCTCAGTGGCTGAGCTATTTGATAACAGAGTCTGCCGAGTTTCTTGTCAATGGACTCTCGCTGTTGTTCTAGCATTTTCCTCTTCTCTTCCAATTTTTGGTTCTTTTTCTTGATCCCTCTATCCCCCAAGATATTCACTTGCTTCGATGAGCTGGTTACGTGTCTGGCAGGAGAAAAATGTTTATAACCAAGGGAAAGAGCAGAGGAAAGACATGGGTTTGAAACCGCAGGCATGGGCCCCACAGGAAAAAGAAACACAACTTGGATTGTCCGATACTCAAACCTGGCTCAACTGGTTGGAAGGCAGCTATGCTCACCACTATAGCTCCAATGCTCAGACCATGCGGGACCACTGCAATGGTATGACCATCCAGGACTCACCCCTTGAAAATGTCGCAGGTTCCTTGTTGCCACTTTTATTTCATGAACTGGATTACTCAGGAAAAAAAGTGAAGGGGCTGCAAAAACCTTACAACGATGCACACACAGTGGAGGGAAGCTCGCTGCTTTTCAGGGCTCGTTGGTCTAGGGGTATGATTCTCGCTTAGGGTGCGAGAGGTCCCGGGTCCAAATCCCGGACGAGCCCCTTTTACCAGCTGGGACCACCAAATGGAAGTGCTTTGGCTCAGCGTTTCAACGCATGCTGTCCCCAGATCAGGTCAAAAAGCTGTTCATCACGTCCTGGTTTGAAGGATCTGGTGGGAAGAGCCACTGGCTGACCTGATCTGGCCGAATCCATCCTCGTCTTTGATGACTTTCTACTAGGGGGAAAGCACAAACTGAAAGAGCTTAGACTTCGGTATATATGTTGGCTCCTACAGTGTCCCAAAAAATCCCTCCAGCTTAAGGTTGGGGATGTAGCTCAGTGGTAGAGCGCATGCTTTGCATGTATGATGTCCAGGGTTCAATCCCCTGCATCTCCAAGACTGTCTTAGATGACGCCTTGATTTTGGGCACAGGCCGATACTGTTTCTGTGTCCGACACTGTGCCTCTAAGTTGGAAATGTGAAAACCTGGCCGGGAATCGAAACCCGGGCCGCGGGGGTGAGAGCGCCGAATCCTAACCACTAGACCACCAGGGACTGCTTTGCAGGTCTTGTCTTTGATGTGGTGTCCTCAAGGTTGTGGATGCAGCTCTGTGGCTGAGCTATTTGATAACAGAGTCTGCCGAGTTTCTTGTCAATGGACTCTCGCTGTTGTTCTAGCATTTTCCTCTTCTCTTCCAATTTTTGGTTCTTTTTCTTGCTCCCTCTATCCCCCAAGATATTCACTTGCTTCGATGAGCTGGTTACGTGTCTGGCAGGAGAAAAATGTTTATAACCAAGGGAAAGAGCAGAGGAAAGACATGGGTTTGAAACCGCAGGCATGGGCCCCACAGGAAAAAGAAACACAACTTGGATTGTCCGGGACTCAAACCTGGCTCAACTGGTTGGAAGGCAGCTATGCTCACCACTACAGCTCCAATGCTCAGACCATGCGGGACCACTGCAATGGTATGACCATCCAGGACTCACCACTTGAAAATGTCGCAGGTTCCTTGTTGCCACTTTTATTTCATGAACTGGATTACTCAGGAAAAAAAGTGAAGGGGCTGCAAAAACCTTACAACGATGCACACAGAGTGGAGGGAAGCTCGCTGCTTTTCAGGGCTCGTTGGTCTAGGGGTATGATTCTCGCTTAGGGTGCGAGAGGTCCCGGGTCCAAATCCCGGACGAGCCCCTTTTACCAGCTGGGACCACCAAATGGAAGTGCTTTGGCTCAGCGTTTCAACGCATGCTGTCTCCAGATCAGGTCAAAAAGCTGTTCATCACGTCCTGGTTTGAAGGATCTGGTGGGAAGAGCCACTGGCTGACCTGATCTGGCCGAATCCATCCTCGTCTTTGATGACTTTCTACTAGGGGGAAAGCACAAACTGAAAGAGCTTAGACTTCGGTATATATGTTCGCTCCTACAGTGTCCAAAAAATCCCTCCAGCTTAAGGTTGGGGATGTAGCTCAGTGGTAGAGTGCATGCTTTGCATGTATGATGTCCAGGGTTCAATCCCCTGCATCTCCAAGACTGTCTTAGATGACGCCTTCATTTTGGGCACAGGCCGATACTGTTTCTGTGTCCGACACTGTGCCTCTAAGTTGGAAATGTGAAGCCCTGGCAGGTCTCTTGTCAGCTTTCGATAGCTCAGTTGGTAGAGCGGAGGACTGTAGGTTCAACACCAGCTATCCTTAGGTCTTTGGTTCAAATCCGGCTCGAAGGAGGAGTAATTTGTTTTCTTCTCCACTACTTTTAACAAGGTCTTGTGCAAGGCATGGCTGGCCCAGGGTTGTAATCTCGACATAAATGTGTTCCCTGACCGGGAATCGAACCCGGGCCGCGGCGGTGAGAGCGCCGAATCCTAACCACTAGACCACCAGGGACTGCTTGCAGGTCTTGTCTTTGATGTGGTGTCCTCAAGGTTGTGGATGCAGCTCAGTGGCTGAGCTATTTGATAACAGAGTCTGCCGAGTTTCTTGTCAATGGACTCTCGCTGTTGTTCTAGCATTTTCCTCTTCTCTTCCAATGTTTGGTTCTTTTTCTTGCTCCCTCTATCCCCCAAGATATTCACTTGCTTCGATGAGCTGGTTACGTGTCTGGCAGGAGAACATTTTTTATAACCAAGGGAAAGAGCAGAGGAAAGACATGTGTTTGAAACCGCAGGCATGGGCCCCACAGGAAAAAGAAACACAACTTGGATTGTCCGGGACTCAAACCTGGCTCAACTGGTTGGAAGGCAGCTATGCTCACCACTATAGCTCCAATGCTCAGACCATGCGGGACCACTGCAATGGTATGACCATCCAGGACTCACCCCTTGAAAATGTCGCAGGTTCCTTGTTGCCACTTTTATTTCATGAACTGGATTACTCAGGAAAAAAAGTGAAGGTGTTTTTTATTGGTTTTTATAAAAACGCAACACCGTGTATACAATCAATTAATCAAACAATCAGACATTTAAGACATTACATTCAACAACAACCAACATTAAACTAACTAAAGTGCTCAGTGTTCAGTGTATTGTCCAGTGTAGTGTAATGTTCAGTGTTCAGTGTTCAGTGTCCAGGTTCCAGTGTCGGTAGGAGGCAGGGGTAAAAAACCTGTTCGCTGTGCATCCGGGAAAAAAATTCCCCTGCAGCCCTCTAGTTGTAGAGCGACTACTATCCAGTTTGCCCACCAGTGCAAAGCCGTGGCTCCCCCACCTCCCTCCCCCGAGGGACCCCACACACCCGACTCACCCGACCCGCCCCACCACCGGCGCATCCGGCCCCGCCCACCAGGCTCAGACTCCTGTAGCCCTTCACGAGGCTAGCCGGACCAGGCGCCCCAGCGGCGGAGCAGATCGAGCACGCAGGCCGACCGGAAGCCCCCGAGGAGAGGCCCAGAGAGCTCGGCGCATGGCAGGCAAGCAGAGGCGAAAAACCTGTACACAGCTTATCCAGGGAAAAAGCTCCCTGGCTCTTCTCAGCTTGTTCCGGGCTGGGGGTTGGGGGTTGGCGGGTAGGGGACTGGGCCTGTAGCTGGGGGCCTGGAGTTGGGGGGGGGGGGCCCGGAACAGGGGGTTTGGGGTCGCTGAGTTGGAACCTGGGGTTGGTGCTGGGGTGACGTGGTGGTTCCCGCCGGTCTCTGCTCCTGGGTCTGGAAGCCTGGGTAGGTGTCAGAGCTGGATATGACATGTGCCTGAAAAGATACAGGAGTGAGAGAAGGGAGGTGTGCATGGTTTGTGTAGTGTGCATTTTGGTGTCAGGCGGGTGATCAGTACTTCCCTGTGACCCAGTGGTGTTGGTCATCCTGGTGCTGGTGGTGCTGGCAGAGACGGCTGGTTCGGCTGTGGGTTGTGTGTGGTGATATTCTGGTGAGGGTAGGAAGTGGGTCAGTGCTGTGTACATGTGTAGGTGGTGGAAGGTGCAGTAAACTTCCCTGTTGGTGTTGTGCGCTGCTCCTCTCCTGGTCCTTGTGATGGTGATACTGCTGACCAGGGCTTGTGCTGGAACGGTGGTGAAGGTGATAGTGCAGGAACTGGTGGTGTAGTGAGGTAGGCCCGGGGTGGGGGGGGGTTGGGCGATGCGGCGCGGCATGGGGGGCGGTTTAGAGGATGACGTCCTTCCATCTCTCCACCCCCCCCACCGCTCTTGCTTGATCCGGGTTATTTTTAAAGTCAACCATAGCATGGTCCCTGAGGAAGAGGGTGATTCTCCTCCTCAGGGTTGTCATGTGGACGCTCTGTTTCTGATAGACCCTGATGTTCCTCGTCTCCCAGAGTACCTGCTTGACGGCGCTGATGATCCTCCACTGTTGTTGTAGTTGGGGGGTTGTGCACCCCCCGGGAGGACCATACAGGATGTTCTCGCCCGTCAAGCGGGGCAGGGTCAGCAGGCTGTTTAGGGAGACAGAGGGAACAAACAGGGCCCAGACCCGCCTGGCCACGGAGCACTCACAGAACAGGTGGTTAATGTGTTCTGTGTCCGTGCATCCGTGGGGGCATTTCTCAGTCGTTGCGATGTGCCGCCTATGCAAGAATTCCCTAGTGGGGAGACAACCATGAGCAGCCATCCAGGCAATGTCTTTTTGTTTATTGTTAGTACATTTATGATTAATGTTTTTCCATACCTGTTTGGAGTCCACGGCTGTGCTGGCCTTGGGGTGAGTAATGGTTTCCTTCGACCTTATGAAGGTCATAATGTCTTTGTATTTCCATGAGGCCAGCCCAGCCGCGGACAATCCTGTCTTGAAGGCAAAGTCCCTCCATATCTTGTAGACTGGAGGGGGGTCCCAGCTGTAGGGCACAGTGTGATTTATTGATGCGGTCACCCTGAGTGTCCGGAGGATGGGTGTGGCATAGTATATTTCAAAGAACCTGGCTTTCCTATCTTTGTTGTTGATGTTGTTGATGAGGTTGGAGAGTCCCTGTGCCCTAATGATGTTTAGGATGTCTGGGACCCCTTTCCCCCCATTCTCCACTGTTTTGTACAGGGTGGTGCGTTTTAGTTTTTCCATCTGGCTCCCCCAGACAAAGGTAAACATGATCCTTTCGATGGTTTTGGATACTGCTCTGTCTGGGGGAAACACCCTGCCCAGGTAAAGGAGAATGGGAAGAACAATAGCCTTCAGGACCAGGATCTTGCCTGTCATTGTGAGAGGCCGTGCACTCCACTCACAGATCTTCTTTTGGACCTGGCGGATGGTCTCCTTCCAGCTGCCGGAGGCTCCTCCATCTTTCTGGTAGGTGATCCCCAGCAGCTTAATGTTTTCCGTCTTTACAGGGAAGGAGGTTGCCAGGTTCTCCTGCCAGTGCTGCGACAGAAACAGCTCACACTTACCCCTATTGATCAGGGCGCCAGTGGCTGCACAGTAGTCCTCCACCACTTTCGTTGCTGTGGAAATGGAGCGACTATCTGTGCCGACGATGGTAATGTCGTCCATGTACGCCACCACCTTGAGCCTCTCCCCCCGGGCCCCTGGTAGAGGGTAGCCCATGATGTTGGGGGAGCTCCTGATCTTCCGTAGGAACGGCTCCAGGTAGATGACGTACAGTAGAGGGGCCAAGGGGCATCCCTGCCGTACTCCAGCTTTGATGGGGAAGGGGTCTGTCAACTGGTTGTTGATCCGAACTCTGCTCGTGATGTTGTTGTAGCAGAGTTCGGTCCAGTTGAGCAGGTGCTGGGGGAAGTTCATGCCTCTCAGCACCCTCTGCAGGAAATCATGGCTAACCCTGTCAAAGGCCTTCTCCTGATCCAGGCTGAGAAGGCCTAAAGGGGACCTCCGCTCCTGGGAGTGCAGGATGAGGTCTCTCACCAGGAGCAGGTTGTCGTTGATGGACCTACCGGGGACGCTACAGGTTTGGTCAGGGGCTATAACTGAGGGGAGGAGGGTTTGAAACCGTTGGGTGAGGGCTTTTGTCATGATTTTATAGTCCACTGGGAGGAGATTGATGGGGCGCCAGTTCCGGAGGTCCTTGAGGTCCCCTTTCTTGGGGATCAGTGTGACCGTACTCTGTCTCATTGACTCTCCAAGCCTCCCTTCCCTGTAGACGGCTTTGAAGACCTCCGCCAAGTCCTCCTTGAGGAGATCCCAGAGAGTCTTGTAGAACTCTGCTGGGATCCCATCCGGTCCAGGGGCCTTGTGTGTATTCAAGGAGTGCACGGCCCGGGTGAGCTCCTCCGTGGTCAGCTCTTGGTTCTCACTCTCACCACCCTCGGGGACCCGGTCCAGACCATCCAGGAAGGTGGCCATGAGAGTCTCGTCGGTTGTCTTGATGTTGTAGAGACTCTCGTAGAACTCTCTTGCCACCCCCGGGATGTTGCCTCTGTCTGACACGGTGTCCCCATTGGTGTCGTATAGGGACAGGATAGGCTTGTGTTTTGACCGTGCCTTGCGGAAGAAGTGGCGTGTGCATTTCTCCTCCTCCTCCAGGCCCTGGAGTTTTTCCCTGAACTGTTTCTTTTGTTGTTGCTCCCGGTAGAGGGTGGCAAGGTGTTGTTTGGTCTCGGCCAGTTCTCGGGCCACATCCAGACCACCCAGCTGTAGGAGACTCAGGCGTTGGAGGGCCGCGTTGTGGTGTTGAAACCTGGCCCTCTGTTCTGCCGCTTTCCTCCTTCCGACTGACCCGAAGTAGCCCTTTGTCCTGGCCTTAACCATCTCCCACCACTCTATCGGGGAGTCGAACAGTTCTTTTAGGGTCCTCCACTCCAGGTAGCGCCTGGAGAAGGAATGCACCACTGTTGGGTCCTGAAGGATCGATGTATTCATCCTCCAGGTACCCCTACCCGCTCTTGTTTGGCCGTCCCATTCCAGGGACACTGTCAACATCCTGTGGTCCGAGAAGTGGGCCGCCTGGCTGGTCAGGGTTCCCATCCTCAGACCTGGCGAGAGCAAGAACATGTCTATCCTGGAGGAAGAATTCCCGGAGGAACTCACCCTTGTGTGTGTCGGCGGGGAGGTGCCACCGGCATCTACCAGTTGGAAGTCGTCTATGATGGACTGAAGTTCTGTAGTGGATCGGTCTCTCCTGGGCCTGCTGCGGTCCTCATCCCGGAGGGCACAGTTGAAATCTCCCCCCACTAGGACTGGTGTGGGGATGAGGAGGAGAGACCGAAGTTTCTTGAAAAGGGAGACTCTCTTGGCCACGTTGGTTGGGCCGTACACATTGATGACCCTCAGCGGCGAACCCTGGATCTCTAGGTCCAGAACCAGGATTCGCCCGCTCTCTACAACCTCCCCCTTTTTGGTCTGCAGAAAAGGGTTGGCCACCAAAATGCCGACCCCATCAGCTCTATCGATGTTTGAGCCTGACCAGAGAGAGTCCCGCCGTGTCCATTCCTCCTCCAGGGTGGCGTCCATCTCCTTGAATGGGATGGCGCACTCCTGGAGGATATACATGTCTGACTGATGTTGGGTGATGTACTGGTAGACGACCTCCCGTTTGTCTGGTTGCCGGAGGCTTCTGGTGTTGAGAGATGAGATTGTTATCCTCATGGTTCTTGGATTTGGTTTTTTCCAATTTTTGCTAAGCTATTGCACATGAGGTTGAGGCCCTCCAATGGGTCGTTGGGGGCCAGATAGTGTGGCACCTCCCCTTGGCTGCTCATGGTGTGGGGGTTGTCTCCCCTCTGACTGCCTGGTGGCCCCCTCATCTGTGTTGTTGATGAGGAGGTGATTTTCGGTGAAAGTGAAGGGGCTGCAAAAACCTTACAACGATGCACACAGAGAGGAGGGAAGCTCGCTGCTTTTCAGGGCTCGTTGGTCTAGGGGTATGATTATCGCTTAGGGTGCGAGAGGTCCCGGGTCCAAATCCCGGAAGAGCCCCTTTTACCAGCTGGGACCACCAAATGGAAGTGCTTTGGCTCAGCGTTTCAACGGATGCTGTCCCCAGATCAGGTCAAAAAGCTGTTCATCACGTCCTGGTTTGAAGGATCTGGTGGGAAGAGCCACTGGCTGACCTGATCTGGCCGAATCCATCCTCGTCTTTGATGACTTTCTACTAGGGGGAAAGCACAAACTGAACGAGCTTAGACTTCGGTATGTTGGCTCCTACAGTGTCCAAAAAAATCCCTCCAGCTTAAGGTTGGGGATGTAGCTCAGTGGCAGAGCGCATGCTTTGCATGTATGATGTCCAGGGTTCAATCCCCTGCATCTCCAAGACTGTCTTAGATGACGCCTTCATTTTGGGCACAGGCCGATACTGTTTCTGTGTCCGACACTGTGCCTCTAAGTTGGAAATGTGAAAACCTGGCCGGGAATCGAAACCCGGGCCGCGGGGGTGAGAGCGCCGAATCCTAACCACTAGACCACCAGGGACTGCTTTGCAGGTCTTGTCTTTGATGTGGTGTCCTCAAGGTTGTGGATGCAGCTCAGTGGCTGAGCTATTTGATAACAGAGTCTGCCGAGTTTCTTGTCAATGGACTCTCGCTGTTGTTCTAGCATTTTCCTCTTCTCTTCCAATTTTTGGTTCTTTTTCTTGCTCCCTCTATCCCCCAAGATATTCACTTGCTTCGATGAGCTGGTTACGTGTCTGGCAGGAGAAAAATGTTTATAACCAAGGGAAAGAGCAGAGGAAAGACATGGGTTTGAAACCGCAGGCATGGGCCCCACAGGAAAAAGAAACACAACTTGGATTGTCCGGGACTCAAACCTGGCTCAACTGGTTGGAAGGCAGCTATGCTCACCACTATAGCTCCAATGCTCAGACCATGCGGGACCACTGCAATGGTATGACCATCCAGGACTCACCCCTTGAAAATGTCGCAGGTTCCTTGTTGCCACTTTTATTTCATGAACTGGATTACTCAGGAAAAAAAGTGAAGGGGCTGCAAAAACCTTACAACGATGCACACAGAGTGGAGGGAAGCTCGCTGCTTTTCAGGGCTCGTTGGTCTAGGGGTATGATTCTCGCTTAGGGTGTGAGAGGTCCCGGTTCCGAATCCCGGACGAGCCCCTTTTACCAGCTGGGACCACCAAATGGAAGTGCTTTGGCTCAGCGTTTCAACGCATGCTGTCTCCAGATCAGGTCAAAAAGCTGTTCATCACGTCCTGGTTTGAAGGATCTGGTGGGAAGAGCCACTGGCTGACCTGATCTGGCCGAATCCATCCTCGTCTTTGATGACTTTCTACTAGGGGGAAAGCACAAACTGAAAGAGCTTAGACTTCGGTATATATGTTCGCTCCTACAGTGTCCAAAAAATCCCTCCAGCTTAAGGTTGGGGATGTAGCTCAGTGGTAGAGTGCATGCTTTGCATGTATGATGTCCAGGGTTCAATCCCCTGCATCTCCAAGACTGTCTTAGATGACGCCTTCATTTTGGGCACAGGCCGATACTGTTTCTGTGTCCGACACTGTGCCTCTAAGTTGGAAATGTGAAGCCCTGGCAGGTCTCTTGGCAGCTTTCGATAGCTCAGTTGGTAAAGCGGAGGACTGTAGGTTCAACACCAGCTATCCTTAGGTCTTTGGTTCAAATCCGGCTCGAAGGAGGAGTAATTTGTTTTCTTCTCAACTACTTTTAACAAGGTCTTGTGCAAGGCATGGCTGGCCCAGGGTTGTAATCTCGACATAAATGTGTTCCCTGACCGGGAATCGAACCCTGGCCGCGGCGGTGAGGGCGCCGAATCCTATCCACCAGACCACCAGGGACTGCTTTGCAGGTCTTGTCTTTGATGTGGTGTCCTCAAGGTTGTGGAGGCAGCTCAGTGGCTGAGCTATTTGATAACAGAGTCTGCCGAGTTTCTTGTCAATGGACTCTCGCTGTTGTTCTAGCATTTTCCTCTTCTCTTCCAATTTTTGGTTCTTTTTCTTGCTCCCTCTATCCCCCAAGATATTCACTTGCTTCGATGAGCTGGTTACGTGTCTGGCAGGAGAAAAATGTTTATAACCAAGGGAAAGAGCAGAGGAAAGACATGGGTTTGAAACCGCAGGCATGGGCCCCACAGGAAAAAGAAACACAACTTGGATTGTCCGGGACTCAAACCTGGCTCAACTGGTTGGAAGGCAGCTATGCTCACCACTATAGCTCCAATGCTCAGACCATGCGGGACCACTGCAATGGTATGACCATCCAGGACTCACCCCTTGAAAATGTCCCAGGTTCCTTGTTGCCACTTTTATTTCATGAACTGGATTACTCAGGAGAAAAAGTGAAGGGGCTGCAAAAACCTTACAACGATGCACACAGAGTGGAGGGAAGCTCGCTGCTTTTCAGGGCTCGTTGGTCTAGGGGTATGATTCTCGCTTAGGGTGCGAGAGGTCCCGGGTCCAAATCCCGGACGAGCCCCTTTTACCAGCTGGGACCATCAAATGGAAGTGCTTTGGCTCAGCGTTTCAACGCATGCTGTCCTCAGATCAGGTCAAAAAGCTGTTCATCACGTCCTGGTTTGAAGGATCTGGTGGGAAGAGCCACTAGCTGACCTGATCTGGCCAAATCCATCCTCGTCTTTGATGACTTTCTACTAGGGGGAAAGCACAAACTGAAAGAGCTTAGACTTCGGTATATATGTTGGCTCCTACAGTGTCCAAAAAAATCCCTCCAGCTTAAGGTTGGGGATGTAGCTCAGTGGTAGAGCGCAATGGGTTAGAAAGAGGGAGATAAAGGTTTGGACCTTCCTTTTGCACCAACGAGCATCATAAACAGCCTAACTCAATAGAACACAGAGTGCTCATTCAAATACACCACACTCTCTGGAAATATTTGTGTTGAATAAGAAGAACAGTTGGGCAATGGCTAGATACGGCATTTTGAACCGTGTCATAATTTATTAGCTATCGATAGTCAATTTACAGACCTTGCATGTTTACCTGCGTATACTGTACTGTGTACTGTACTTGTGGCATGGCAAATAAAACGTGAAACTGAACCAGCAGCTCTGACTTGAATGTTGTTTGATGTTCATGAAATGTTAACGGTAGTTCAATAATGTATAACATATATATATACTGTATATATTGCAAAAGTTCAATAAGAAATATCTCTAGACAGTTGCACATTATGTAGTAGTACCTTGGAGCACCACAACTCTGTTCCTACTGCAGCAACCTGCATTCTGGTTTTCAGACGTCAGAGTATGAGAGCAAGATTTGACATGAAACATTTGTGAAAGGACTCCAAAAAAGTTCCACAGCAGCTCAGAACAAGACTGTACATTTGTAGTTGCAGGAGAAAGACACAGTGGGTCCGTCAAGCATCATAAACAGCCCAACTCAATAGAACACAGAGTGCTCATTCAAAATACCACACTCTGGAAATATTTTGTTGAATAAGAAAAACAGTTGGGCAATGGCTAGATGGTTAGATGAATACATGTGTATACTGTTGCAAAAAGCATTTCCAGTGGGCTCTATTGGGAGATATAGGGATACACACAGACATTAAAGTGTGTTCTGCTTCAAGGACACAGTGATTGACCTCTGTGATACTTCCACTAACAAGATGAGTCTGAAAGGTGCAATGTATATATTCAGATTCACATGGTTCAGATGTGGATCACAAAGTTTGAATTATGAATCCAGATGTGGAGCTTGTAAGGAAATATGGCTTTAGTATTTACAGATGGATTATTGACTGACTCCTTCCCTTTGGGGAGATCAATAAGACAAGGGTGTCCACTGTCAGCATTGCTATATAGCATATCTGTGGAGCCATTGGCAGCATATATTAAGCAGGAGAAAGAAATTAAGGGAATAAATATGCCGGGGGGAGGAGTTAGCATAATCCATCAATATGCAGATGACACGACATGTACTGTCAGGGATGTAAATAGTGTGAACAAAATAATGGGGTGTGTAAACATATATGGAAAGGCTTCTGGTGCAAAAGTGAATGTTGACAAGTCTGAAATGTTGTGTATAGGGGGAGTGAATACAGACAATTGTGTTTTTGATTTGAAAATTGTAAAGGGGATGATAAAAGTGTTGGGGATATATCTTGGAGAGGATGACAGGGAGGCTGTTGATTACACATGGACAGGGGTTTTGAATAAAATAAGAACAACATTGAATTATTGGAAGCAAAGGAACATGAAACTGAAGGGAAAAGTTGTAATTGTTAATGCACTGTTAATGTCAAAATATGTTTATGTATTAGGAGTATTGAATGTACCAGAGTGGGTTCTAAAAGAAACCAGGATGTTAGTGTCAGATTTTTTGTGGAGAGGAAAGGGAGTTAAAATAGCGTATGATGTATTAGTAGCAGATTATGATAAAGGAGGGTTGAAACTGGTAGATTTGGAAGTAAAGATGAGGGCAATGAGAGTCAGAACAGTCAAAAGGTTTTTGTATGGGGAGGAAGGACATGGATGGAAAGGATACTTTAGGGAATGGGTACATAGATGTGGGAGGTGTGGGGATTATGGGTTGTTGATGTGCTTTAAAGTACGGATGTATGATAGGGTGCCGGAATTCTATAAAGAGGTGTTTAAAGCCTGGGGTAGTTTTTTGCCTCAGGTAGGATATGAGTGTGAGAAGAGAGGGGAGATACTAAATGTTCCAGTTTTATTGAACCCTGTAATAAGAAGAGAGGGGAAAATGTTAGAATCTAGGAGTTTCTGGAGGGCAGGACTGATTAGAGTAAGGGATTTTAGGTATGAGGTAGTGCCAGGGTTCCTATCAGAGCAGGCAATTATAGAAGTTGTTAGGGAAACAGATGAGGAGATGAGAAGGGGAGAAATAGTGAGCATGTATAATAAAATAAAGCAGAGTATACCAGGGGAGTGGGTGAGTAGGTTAGATAGGGAGTTAAAAGGGAAGGAGCAAACAGAGTTACCTAAGTTAAGACTAGGGAAAGGGGAAACAGTGCGGGACTTCTCAGCAGTTAAGGTGAAGGAGTGCTACTGGGCACTGTTGGAGAGCAGAGTGAAGGAGCCTGCGGCAGAGAAGGTGTGGAGGCAGGTGTTCCCAGGATTGGAGGTGAAGAACATATGGAGGAATTTATTTTTAAAATATAATAGTTTAGAATGTACTCATTTTGATTTTATGCTTAGGCATAACAGGGTTTATACTAAGGTGGTGTTGCATCAGGTAGACAGAACAGTTTCGAGGGAGTGTGATGTGTGTGGCATACAGGATGAGAACTTAATGCACATGCTTTTTGAATGTAGAGAAATGAAGGGATTCGAAGAAAGGTTGAAAGGACTAGTGAAGAAGCATTGGGGGGTGGAGGTGGTGGGGATGCAGGAGTGGAGGAGGATGGTGGTTTTTGGGGTGGAGGGAAAGAGAAGGGGAGTGAATATATGGTGTTTAAATTATGTATTATCACAGGCTAGGTATGCAATTTATTTGAGGAGGAATTTAGCAAGATTTGAGGGAAAGTGGATAACGGTGTGGAAAGTCTTTGAGGGATTGGTCAGGAAGAATGTGGGACTGATGCACAAGACAGGGCAAAAAGATTTTGAGAAGTTGTTTATTAGGGATTGTGGGTTTATAAGAGTGGTGGTGGATGGAGGGTTGGAGTTTGATTTAGATTTTTGAAGATGTTTTTTGTTTTTATAGTTGCATTCATTTGTTGATTTATGTTAAAGGGTTATTTTGGTTATGAAGGACTGACTGAATAATAGAGGCATCTATTACCAAAATGGTATGGGTGTGTTTTGTTTTTATCTATTGGTTTTTAATTTATTTTATTTGAATTAGAATACAATGAAGGCTATAAAATGAACATGTATGAATATGTATAGCTATGATTGTATTTAAAAGAATATTTTTATAATAAAAGAGAAAAAAAAAAAAAAAAAAAAGGATTCGGCGCTCTCACCGCCGCGGCCCGGGTTCGATTCCCGGTCAGGGAACACATTTATGTCGAGATTACAACCCTGGGCCAGCCATGCCTTGCACAAGACCTTGTTAAAAGTAGTGGAGAAGAAAAAAAAATACTCCTCCTTCGAGCCGGATTTGAACCAAAGACCTAAGGATAGCTGGTGTTGAACCTACAGTCCTCCGCTCTACCAACTGAGCTATCGAAAGCTGACAAGAGACCTGCCAGGGCTTCACATTTCCAACTTAGAGGCACAGTGTCGGACACAGAAACAGTATCGGCCTGTGCCCAAAATGAAGGCGTCATCTAAGACAGTCTTGGAGATGCAGGGGATTGAACCCTGGACATCATACATGCAAAGCAAGCGCTCTACCACTGAGCTACATCCCCAACCTTAAGCTGGAGGGATTTTTTTGGACACTGTAGGAGCGAACATACCGAACATATACCGAAGTCTAAGCTCTTTCAGTTTGTGCTTTCCCCCTAGTAGAAAGTCATCAAAGACGAGGATGGATTCGGCCAGATCAGGTCAGCCAGTGGCTCTTCCCACCAGATCCTTCAAACCAGGACGTGATGAACAGCTTTTTGACCTGATCTGGGGACAGCATGCGTTGAAACGCTGAGCCAAAGCACTTCCATTTGGTGGTCCCAGCTGGTAAAAGGGGCTCGTCCGGGATTTGGACCCGGGAACTCTCGCACCCTAAGCGAGAATCATACCCCTAGACCAACGAGCCCTGAAAAGCAGCGAGCTTCCCTCCACTCTGTGTGCATCGTTGTAAGGTTTTTGCAGCCCCTTCACTTTTTTTCCTGAGTAATCCAGTTCATGAAATAAAAGTGGCAACAAGGAACCTGCGACATTTTCAAGGGGTGAGTCCTGGATGGTCATACCATTGCAGTGGTCCCGCATGGTCTGAGCATTGGAGCTATAGTGGTGAGCATAGCTGCCTTCCAACCAGTTGAGCCAGGTTTGAGTCCCGGACAATCCAAGTTGTGTTTCTTTTACCTGTGGGACCCATGCCTGCGGTTTCAAACCCATGTCTTTCCTCTGCTCTTTCCCTTGGTTATAAACATTTTTCTCCTGCCAGACACGTAACCAGCTCATCGAAGCGAGTGAATATCTTGGGGGATAGAGGGAGCAAGAAAAAGAACCAAAAATTGGAAGAGAAGAGGAAAATGCTAGAACAACAGCGAGAGTCCATTGACAAGAAACTCGGCAGACTCTGTTATCAAATAGCTCAGCCACTGAGCTGCATCCACAACCTTGAGGACACCACATCAAAGACAAGACCTGCAGAGCAGTCCCTGGTGGTCTAGTGGTTAGGATTCGGCGCTCTCACCGCCGCGGGTTCGATTCCCGGTCAGGGAACACTTTTATGTCGAGATTACAACCCTGGGCCAGCCATGCCTTGCACAAGACCTTGTTAAAAGTAGTGGAGAAGAAAAAAAAATACTCCTCCTTCGAGCCGGATTTGAACCAAAGACCTAAGGATAGCTGGTGTTGAACCTACAGTCCTCCGCTCTACCAACTAAGCTATCGAAAGCTGACAAGAGACCTGCCAGGGCTTCACATTTCCAACTTAGAGGCACAGTGTCGGACACAGAAACAGTATCGGCCTGTGCCCAAAATGAAGGCGTCATCTAAGACAGTCTTGGAGATGCAGGGGATTGAACCCTGGACATCATACATGCAAAGCATGCGCTCTACCACTGAGCTACATCCCCAACCTTAAGCTGGAGGGATTTTTTTGGACACTGTAGGAGCGAACATACCGAACATATACCGAAGTCTAAGCTCTTTCAGTTTGTGCTTTCCCCCTAGTAGAAAGTCATCAAAGACGAG
Organism: Nansenia antarctica; assembly: GCF_963989245.1. Lineage (NCBI taxonomy): Eukaryota > Metazoa > Chordata > Actinopteri > Argentiniformes > Microstomatidae > Nansenia > Nansenia antarctica. Next base: position 10,004,404 of record NC_137692.1, on the reverse strand, counting down.
GATGGATTCGGCCAGATCAGGTCAGCCAGTGGCTCTTCCCACCAGATCCTTCAAACCAGGACGTGATGAACAGCTTTTTGACCTGATCTGGGGACAGCATGCGTTGAAACGCTGAGCCAAAGCACTTCCATTTGGTGGTCCCAGCTGGTAAAAGGGGCTCGTCCGGGATTTGGACCCGGGAACTCTCGCACCCTAAGCGAGAATCATACCCCTAGACCAACGAGCCCTGAAAAGCAGCGAGCTTCCCTCCACTCTGTGTGCATCGTTGTAAGGTTTTTGCAGCCCCTTCACTTTTTTTCCTGAGTAATCCAGTTCATGAAATAAAAGTGGCAACAAGGAACCTGCGACATTTTCAAGGGGTGAGTCCTGGATGGTCATACCATTGCAGTGGTCCCGCATGGTCTGAGCATTGGAGCTATAGTGGTGAGCATAGCTGCCTTCCAACCAGTTGAGCCAGGTTTGAGTCCCGGACAATCCAAGTTGTGTTTCTTTTACCTGTGGGACCCATGCCTGCGGTTTCAAACCCATGTCTTTCCTCTGCTCTTTCCCTTGGTTATAAACATTTTTCTCCTGCCAGACACGTAACCAGCTCATCGAAGCGAGTGAATATCTTGGGGGATAGAGGGAGCAAGAAAAAGAACCAAAAATTGGAAGAGAAGAGGAAAATGCTAGAACAACAGCGAGAGTCCATTGACAAGAAACTCGGCAGACTGTTATCAAATAGCTCAGCCACTGAGCTGCATCCACAACCTTGAGGACACCACATCAAAGACAAGACCTGAAGAGCAGTCCCTGGTGGTCTAGTGGTTAGGATTCGGCGCTCTCACCGCCGCGGCCCGGGTTCGATTCCCGGTCAGGGAACGCTTTTATGTCGAGATTACAACCCTGGGCCAGCCATGCCTTGCACAAGACCTTGTTAAAAGTAGTGGAGAAGAAAAAAAAATACTCCTCCTTCGAGCCGGATTTGAACCAAAGACCTAAGGATAGCTGGTGTTGAACCTACAGTCCTCCGCTCTACCAACTAAGCTATCGAAAGCTGACAAGAGACCTGCCAGGGCTTCACATTTCCAACTTAGAGGCACAGTGTCGGACACAGAAACAGTATCGGCCTGTGCCCAAAATGAAGGCGTCATCTAAGACAGTCTTGGAGATGCAGGGGATTGAACCCTGGACATCATACATGCAAAGCATGCGCTCTACCACTGAGCTACATCCCCAACCTTAAGCTGGAGGGATTTTTTTGGACACTGTAGGAGCGAACATACCGAACATATACCGAAGTCTAAGCTCTTTCAGTTTGTGCTTTCCCCCTAGTAGAAAGTCATCAAAGACGAGGATGGATTCGGCCAGATCAGGTCAGCCAGTGGCTCTTCCCACCAGATCCTTCAAACCAGGACGTGATGAACAGCTTTTTGACCTGATCTGGGGACAGCATGCGTTGAAACGCTGAGCCAAAGCACTTCCATTTGGTGGTCCCAGCTGGTAAAAGGGGCTCGTCCAGGTTTTGGACCCGGGACCTCTCGCACCCTAAGCGAGAATCATACCCCTAGACCAACGAGCCCTGAAAAGCAGCGAGCTTCCCTCCACTCTGTGTGCATCGTTGTAAGGTTTTTGCAGCCCCTTCACTTTTTTTCCTGAGTAATCCAGTTCATGAAATAAAAGTGGCAACAAGGAACCTGCGACATTTTCAAGGGGTGAGTCCTGGATGGTCATACCATTGCAGTGGTCCCGCATGGTCTGAGCATTGGAGCTATAGTGGTGAGCATAGCTGCCTTCCAACCAGTTGAGCCAGGTTTGAGTCCCGGACAATCCAAGTTGTGTTTCTTTTTCCTGTGGGGCCCATGCCTGCGGTTTCAAACCCATGTCTTTCCACTGCTCTTTCCCTTGGTTATAAACATTTTTCTCCTGCCAGACACGTAACCAGCTCATCGAAGCGAGTGAATATCTTGGGGGATAGAGGGAGCAAGAAAAAGAACCAAAAAATGGAAGAGAAGAGGAAAATGCTAGAACAACAGCGAGAGTCCATTGACAAGAAACTCGGCAGACTCTGTTATCAAATAGCTCAGCCACTGAGCTGCATCCACAACCTTGAGGACACCACATCAAAGACAAGACCTGCAAAGCAGTCCCTGGTGGTCTAGTGGTTAGGATTCGGCGCTCTCACCGCCACGGCCTGGGTTCGATTCTTGGTCAGGGAACACATTTATGTCGAGATTACAACCCTGGGCCAGCCATGCCTCGCACAAGACCTTGTTAAAAGTTGTGGAGAAGAAAAAAAAAATACTCCTTCGAGCCAGATTTGAACCAACGACCTAAGGATAGCTGGTGTTGAACCTACAGTCCTCCGCTCTACCAATTGAGCTATCAAAGGGTGACAAGAGACCTGACAGGGCTTCACATTTCCAACTTAGAGGCACAGTGTCGGACACAGAAACAGTATCGGCCTGTGCCCAAAATGAAGGCGTCATCTAAGACAGTCTTGGAGATGCAGGGGATTGAATCCTGGACATCATACATGCAAAGCATGCGCTCTACCACTGAGCTACATCCCCAACCTTAAGCTGGAGGGATTTTTTTGGACACTGTAGGAGCCAACATATATACCGAAGTCTAAGCTCTTTCAGTTTGTGCTTTCCCCCTAGTAGAAAGTCATCAAAGACGAGGATGGATTCGGCCAGATCAGGTCAGCCAGTGGCTCTTCCCACCAGATCCTTCAAACCAGGACGTGATGAACAGCTTTTTGACCTGATCTGGGGACAGCATGCGTTGAAACGCTGAGCCAAAGCACTTCCATTTGGTGGTCCCAGCTGGTAAAAGGGGCTCGTCCGGGATTTGGACCCGGGACCTCTCGCACCCTAAGCGAGAATCATACCCCTAGACCAACGAGCCCTGAAAAGCAGCGAGCTTCCCTCCACTCTGTGTGCATCGTTGTAAGGTTTTTGCAGCCCCTTCACTTTTTTTCCTGAGTAATCCAGTTCATGAAATAAAAGTGGCAACAAGGAACCTGCGACATTTTCAAGGGGTGAGTCCTGGATGGTCATACCATTGCCATGGTCCCGCATGGTCTGAGCATTGGAGCTATAGTGGTGAGCATAGCTGCCTTCCAACCAGTTGAGCCAGGTTTGAGTCCCGGACAATCCAAGTTGTGTTTCTTTTACCTGTGGGACCCATGCCTGCGGTTTCAAACCCATGTCTTTCCTCTGCTCTTTCCCTTGGTTATAAACATTTTTCTTCTGCCAGACACGTAACCAGCTCATCGAAGCGAGTGAATATCTTGGGGGATAGAGGGAGCAAGAAAAAGAACCAAAAATTGGAAGAGAAGAGGAAAATGCTAGAACAACAGCGAGAGTCCATTGACAAGAAACTCGGCAGACTCTGTTATCAAATAGCTCAGCCACTGAGCTGCATCCACAACCTTGAGGACACCACATCAAAGACAAGACCTGCAGAGCAGTCCCTGGTGGTCTAGTGGTTAGGATTCGGCGCTCTCACCGCCGCGGCCCGGGTTCGATTCCCGGTCAGGGAACACATTTATGTCGAGATTACAACCCTGGGCCAGCCATGCCTTGCACAAGACCTTGTTAAAAGTTGTGGAGAAGAAAAAAAAATACTCCTCCTTCGAGCCGGATTTGAACCAAAGACCTAAGGATAGCTGGTGTTGAACCTACAGTCCTCCGCTCTACCAACTGAGCTATCGAAAGCTGACAAGAGACCTGCCAGGGCTTTACATTTCCAACTTAGAGGCACAGTGTCGGACACAGAAACAGTATCGGCCTGTGCCCAAAATGAAGGCGTCATCTAAGACAGTCTTGGAGATGCAGGGGATTGAACCCTGGACATCATACATGCAAAGCATGCGCTCTACCACTGAGCTACATCCCCAACCTTAAGCTGGAGGGATTTTTTTGGACACTGTAGGAGCGAACATACCGAACATATACCGAAGTCTAAGCTCTTTCAGTTTGTGCTTTCCCCATAGTAGAAAGTCATCAAAGACGAGGATGGATTCGGCCAGATCAGGTCAGCCAGTGGCTCTTCCCACCAGATCCTTCAAACCAGGACGTGATGAACAGCTTTTTGACCTGATCTGGGGACAGCATGCGTTGAAACGCTGAGCCAAAGCACTTCCATTTGGTGGTCCCAGCTGGTAAAAGGGGCTCGTCCGGGATTTGGACCCGGGACCTCTCGCACCCTAAGCGAGAATCATACCCCTAGACCAACGAGCCCTGAAAAGCAGCGAGCTTCCCTCCACTCTGTGTGCATCGTTGTAAGGTTTTTGCAGCCCCTTCACTTTTTTTCCTGAGTAATCCAGTTCATGAAATAAAAGTGGCAACAAGGAACCTGCGACATTTTCAAGGGGTGAGTCCTGGATGGTCATACCATTGCAGTGGTCCCGCATGGTCTGAGCATTGGAGCTATAGTGGTGAGCATAGCTGCCTTCCAACCAGTTGAGCCAGGTTTGAGTCCCGGACAATCCAAGTTGTGTTTCTTTTTCCTGTGGGACCCATGCCTGCGGTTTCAAACCCATGTCTTTCCTCTGCTCTTTCCCTTGGTTATAAACATTTTTCTCCTGCCAGACACGTAACCAGCTCATCGAAGCGAGTGAATATCTTGGGGGATAGAGGGAGCAAGAAAAAGAACCAAAAATTGGAAGAGAAGAGGAAAATGCTAGAACAACAGCGAGAGTCCATTGACAAGAAACTCGGCAGACTCTGTTATCAAATAGCTCAGCCACTGAGCTGCATCCACAACCTTTAGGACACCACATCAAAGACAAGACCTGCAGAGCAGTCCCTGGTGGTCTAGTGGTTAGGATTCGGCGCTCTCACCGCCGCGGCCAGGGTTCGATTCCCAGTCAGGGAACACATTTATGTCGAGATTACAACCCTGGGCCAGCCATGCCTTGCACAAGACCTTGTTAAAAGTAGTGGAGAAGAAAACAAATTACTCCTCCTTCGAGCCGGATTTGAACCAAAGACCTAAGGATAGCTGGTGTTGAACCTACAGTCCTCCGCTCTACCAACTGAGCTATCGAAAGCTGACAAGAGACCTGCCAGGGCTTCACATTTCCAACTTAGAGGCACAGTGTCGGACACAGAAACAGTATCGGCCTGTGCCCAAAATGAAGGCGTCATCTAAGACAGTCTTCGAGATGCAGGGGATTGAACCCTGGACATCATACATGCAAAGCATGCGCTCTACCACTGAGCTACATCCCCACCCTTAAGCTGGAGGGATTTTTTTGGACACTGTAGGAGCCAACATATATACCGAAGTCTAAGCTCTTTCAGTTTGTGCTTTCCCCCTAGTAGAAAGTCATCAAAGACGAGGATGGATTCGGCCAGATCAGGTCAGCCAGTGGCTCTTCCCACCAGATCCTTCAAACCAGGACGTGATGAACAGCTTTTTGACCTGATCTGGGGACAGCATGCGTTGAAACGCTGAGCCAAAGCACTTCCATTTGGTGGTCCCAGCTGGTAAAAGGGGCTCGTCCGGGATTTGGACCAGGGACCTCTCGCACCCTAAGCGAGAATCATACCCCTAGACCAACGAGCCCTGAAAAGCAGCGAGCTTCCCTCCACTCTGTGTGCATCGTTGTAAGGTTTTTGCAGCCCCTTCACTTTTTTTCCTGAGTAATCCAGTTCATGAAATAAAAGTGGCAACAAGGAACCTGCGACATTTTCAAGGGGTGAGTCCTGGATGGTCACCATTGCAGTGGTCCCGCTTGGTCTGAGCATTGGAGCTATAGTGGTGAGCATAGCTGCCTTCCAACCAGTTGAGCCAGGTTTGAGTCCCGGACAATCCAAGTTGTGTTTCTTTTTCCTGTGGGGCCCATGCCTGCGGTTTCAAACCCATGTCTTTCCTCTGCTCTTTCCCTTGGTTATAAACATTTTTCTCCTGCCAGACATGTTTCGTATATTTTGGTATCTGTTACTGCTAAAAATGAAGAAGAGTTCTTGAGCAAATTTAAGAGTGTTTATTCAAAAAAGCAGGTTACACAGCATGGCCCCTCAATGGAGCAGGTGGTCCGAATCGGTCACAGGATATTAAGTCAAAGACATGGATATGAAGGAAAAGAGAAAGAGCCCATCTCTGTACAGGATTTTATACCCCCCCCTTGTCACTGTCGCTGAGCCAATCAAAACAGAGTCCACGTCATTTTAATTTGATCAGATACAAAGTTTACCAGTGAGATCATAGTAGGTGAGGTCATTTTCTGTCCTGTAAATAGGATGTTATTAATGCAATTCACCCTATGGTCTAATACAATTCTAATGCAATTTATGCTATGGGCGTCTTTCTGGCTCGGGCCCTAATGCAATTATATCTACTCATGATGATATTACAGCCTCTGCACATGCATGTCAAAAGGCCATTGTTTGTATTAGAGGGCCATTGCTATGGTTACAGAGCATGAAAATACACGACACAGCCCCCCTCGGAACACGCAGAGTGTGTTCCGAAACTAAACGACAGACAGAAAAACTACATCAACCCATCAACTACATCAACAACATCAACACATCAACACATCAACACATCAACACATCAACAAATCTTGGTAGAACCTCCACACAGACCAACCCAGGACCAGTACTATGAACCAAAGATAACACATACAAAAAATAGAAAACAACCAATAATAAAAAGAATCTTGTAAATAACAATCACAATTAAACCAAACTCAGTTCATCATGCATAATACAAAAACTGAGATACAGAAATTTCCAACGACCGATGTTTCCCTCGTCCTCGAAGCGGCAGGGTCAGAGGTTGCTAGCACATGGCCCCAGTTGGAGAACAGCCTTTACCGCTGTCTCAGATTGATAACACTTTCATAGTCAGGAGCTTCCATTGTCGCGTAACCATTACATCACTTCACAACCGACATCAATCACATGATATAGAAAGAAACAAACAGGAACCGAAGCAAACAATCACAAAACATCACTTAATAAACAAATCATCAAAAGAGGAAACAAAATCAGAAAGCAAAGCAGAATCCAGCTTTTGCTCATCAGCTATGTCGGCCATCATTAAAGCATTAACCGGAACATCAGAAATACACTTTCCAAAACATTTGATTAAAATACCAAGTATCATAATACAGATGATAATGACAACAAGAATAATAGCGACGGACCTGATCATATTACCAATACCTGAAAAAGCAGAATCAAAGAAATCCAATGTATTCCAACCGTGTTCTTTACGTAAATCCTCTATACCCTTCTTGTTAGATTCATGAAAATCATACAGAGCGTTACCAGAATCCGAAATATAACTGCAACATTCACCGCCTATCAAAGCACAAGTACCACCCTGACTGGCCAAAATAATGTCCAAAGCCATTCTATTTTGGAGAGCTACATTCTTAGTTTCAGTCAATTCAGTAGCCAGGGCAGATACTACAGCATCCGAAGCATTAATGTGTTTTTCAAGAACGGATGATAGGGCACTTAATTCAGTCTGAGAGTTGTAGACACCATAACTTGGGAATATTAGGCCAAAAAACTTCTGAGCGGTAGATAACGCCCTACGACTACGATGGGTTGCTTGTTTGTGAAGTACAGACATCTCCTCCCGAGTAACTTTCCTAATCAAAGGTATCAGATGAGCTAAATAACAAAGACCCTCACTCAAAGCAGGAAGCTTAGAGAATGCATTATTATTACACACAAGAAACACACCCTCCGGGAGTTGAAGCTCCGTACCAGGATACACGAAAATGACACCACCTATACAAGACGCGGCCCCTAGCTGACGAATCGCGCTGCCCTTGAGCCGAGATTGTATGTCAATACAGGTTGTAATATTTACGAGAGGCATGACCTTAAGCTGCGTGGTGCCTTTCTGCCGTCTGGTAGTATTGGTATCATGTAATTTCATTTGAGGCACCATAGCACAATCAACAACTTTACATTTCAATCCAGAAATAACAACTGAACCTCTCCACCGTGTAGAAGTCACACTCCCAGAACATGACAGATGAGGACTCAATGCAGTACCATTCAATTGAACGAACATAGCTTGGATAATATATATCTTCTTCGGACCTGTTGGTTGTGACAAATGTGTAAGCCTATCAATAATAACCTTCCCCACACCGCTAGGCCTATGGTGTTCGTTAACTGCTGCTGTCAGACGTTCCAACACACCAATATCCACACCTGCATAGGAAGAATTTAAAGGAACCAGAATCGTGCTGGGCTGACAAGAAGAGCTCTGGTTCTTGCCCTGTAAAACAAATTGGGCTAAACCCTGCCAATTATAATGAAACCATTCTGCTTTAGTTAACGGTATGGGGAAAAACATAGGAGCAGATGTACTTACAGGGACCTGTTGACAAATCCAGCAATCAGAATAATTAATTTTTGAAGCAAAATCTTTCATGATACTAGTGGCAGAATTAGGGTGGGACCGTGTCCCCAGGTGATTAGAATCATACAACAAATAATCGTCAGTAGCGACTACAATCGCCTTCGTAGAAGCCTTTACAGCAACATTTTCAACCTTTCCTGGTAACTCAACGTGAACATATTCATGCACAAATTTCTCACAGTCCAACGAATAGTAGTGTGGAAAGTCAGGAGTGTTCCTACAAACTTTGTCCTTGAAATTGTTGGATTTACTAGACACCTGTTCACCGATATTACGTCTAGCACACCAATACGAGTTCAACACCTTGTCAACATTAGTTAATGTCACACGAGTTTCTTGCGTGTTGCTTGAGTGTTGATTAAGTGTAACATATTTAGCATCCAGTAAATACCACTCGTCCGCTTCGGCGGTATAGATCAAACAATCATCAACAGTACAACGTGAATGTGGGCAAACAAAAGCTCTACCTGCTGTGATCATTCTTCTCTGACGTCCAGGCATAACAGTGTGTGAGTGAAGTGTAACATTGTCCAAAGAAGTCAATGGGGTAGGAACACTAAGGGGTATATTAGTCTCTGAAACGGCATGGCTTGAGTTTCCTCCTAATTGGCCTCGGTGTATCACGGGATCTGTCTGGTTGGGGTGTATCACTGACAGGTCTGTGTCTCTCAATGGTACCTTGGTCCGGGCAGCCGCCCGGGTTGCTGACATCTCCGTCTGGAGCATTGTCAGGGTCGGAAGGGGTGACAACAGGGGCAACACCAGGCTTGGTAGAACCCCCAAGAGGGGTGTCGCAGTCACTGGATTCTTCACGATCTCCATTGGCCCACTCATCTCTGGGCTGGACAGGGTCTGGGACGAGGCCCCCGGCATCATCTGCATCACGGCGCAGATACTCACCAACATCTTCGTCAGCCTGGATGTCCAAGCTGTGGACTTCCTCGTCCCCAGGGGTCTCCTCACCATCCTGCTGAGGCTCTCCCTCATCGTCCTCATTGGGTGCCTTGATGCAGTGATGAAAGTGATACCAGGTGGGGGACCCCTTGATTTGGATGGCAGTCCCAGTGCACCGAACGACCTCGTATGGTCCTTCCCGTCGAGCCTCATGCCACTTCCGTCTGTAGACCTTCACGTATACTTTGTCACCCGGTTGCAACGCGTCCTTCCTCTCCTGTGCGTTCACCTCCTCTTCACGTTCCTGTTTGTGGAGCACATAAGAAGAGATACTCTTTTGCCGGTTAGTCATGTACTGTACATAGGCTTTCATGTCACTCTCCAAGAGAGCCAAACTTGGCCCTTTCCCACTGGTTCGTGCACAGGGAGCTGTCATTATTCTCCCCATAGCCAGTTCATGGGGAGTCAAGTGCAGCCCTCGAATCTCACTGGAACGACAGGCCATCAATGCAAGAGGGAGTCCTTCCACCCAATTAAGACCTGTATGCTGACAGACCTTAGAAAGACGGTTCTTAAGGACCCCGTTCATCCTCTCTACCATCCCCTGGCTTTGAGGTGAGTAAATACACCCAAATCTCTGCTTGATTCCCAACTTTTGTAGTATAAGCTTTACCGTCTTATCCACAAATTCCTTACCATTGTCTGACGCTATCCTATCTGGAATTCCAAACCTAGGTATGAATTCCCTGCATAGGAACTTTGCTACAGACTGAGCATCCTTTTTTCGAGTGGGGCATGCTTCTACCCATCTGCTGAACCTGTCCACTACAACTAACATGTACCTGTATCCTGCAACAGGACGAATCATGTCCACATAGTCAATCACCAAATGTTTCATTGGCCCGTTTGGGGTAGGGATATGCCCAGTTCCCACTGGTATTCCAGGTCTGATATTGTTTTTCAAACAGACCACACATTGACCAAGGATATGGTCTATTTGTTCCAATAAATATGGAGCCCAAAAACCATATTCCTTGGTGATCTTGCGTCTTACCTCCCCCCTGGCCACATGTGCTAATACATGGGCTTCCTGTATCAGCATGCCTAATAAATCTGGGGGTGCCACAACCAGTCCCTCATGATTTCTCCATAGACCTGTGTCATCCTGACTAGCCCCCCTTGTTAACCATAGGTTTTTGTCTAGCGCATTTGCCCCACTCTGTAACATCAACAAATCCTCAAGCGTGACCATGCCCTGTAACTGTGCTTCATGTGTGACCAGCAGAACTTTACCTGCTTTGTCTGCTCCTGTAATGGCTTTGGCTGCATCATCTGCAGCCCTGTTACCTTGTGTGACATGTGATGAGTCAGATCTGTGTGCGGCACACTTCACTATGGCTAATTCCCTTGGTTTCATCATGGCTTGTAACAGCTTCATGATTTGAGCGTGGTGCTGAATAGGCGAACCATCAGTTTTCTTAAAACCCCGTCCCTTCCATACAGCTCCATGTAGATGACACACATTATGGGCGTAGGCAGAGTCGGTGTACACTGTCACTCTTCGTCCGGTTCCCAAGTTGCATGCTTCTGTGAGGGCAATCAACTCAGCCAATTGAGCTGAACAAGGCTGAGGAACAGCCTCGGCTTGTTCCACAATGAACCCTGAATTTTGGGATCGGACTATGGCATACCCAGCACGTAAACTTTCTCCTACCCGGTAACAAGATCCATCAGTCCAATACTCAACGTCAGCTTCCTTTAAAGGCAAAGCTAGTAGATCTGCTCTAAGCTTAGAGTACCTCATAGCTTCCTTCACACAATCGTGTGGTTCCCCATCTTCTGGGGTTGGCAAGGTCTCTGCTGGGTTAAGTGTGTTACATCTTAGTAATGTTACATCTTCCCTTTCCAACATCCTGTAATAATTCCTAATCCTAGGCATCGTCAAAGTATACTTGCCTTGATTCAAAAGATTCCTTAGACTGTGGTGGCAGAGAATGGTAATTGGGTACCCCATTGTTAAGGTTGTTGCCTTCTCGTACATAAGATATGCCCCGGCCATTGCTCTGTAGCATGGCGCGAAACCCATTTCTACCTCTGAATATGCGACAGAGTAATAGGCTATGGGCTGTGGACTAGGTCCAATGCCTGTTGGTTGCGTAAGAACAGCGCAGGCATACTTCCCTTTGGCTGAAGAAGAAACATACAATCCAAATTCTTTGGAATAATCTGGAAGCGCTAAAGCTGGCGCTTCTTGCAATTTGTGTTTAATTGTCTCAAACGCCAAATCAGCTTCCCTTGTCCAAGTAATGCAACATTGGAGTTTATCACTACCTGTTTCCTTAATCATCCCCCTCAATGGAGCGACCAGTCTAGTGTAATCCTCCACCCATGCTGAACTATACCCAGTAATGCCCAAAAACATCATCATTTCCCTAACCGTTCGTGGTTTTGGAGCCTTCTGAATAGCTTCCAAGTGTTCATTAGTGACACTGCGATGTCCCTGTGTAATAGATTGTCCTAAGTAAGTTACCTTTTCCTGGCAATACTGTAGCTTCTTTTTAGACACCTTGTGTCCCTTCTCCGCCAAAACCTTTAACAGTTTAACGGAATCCCTGTGACATGTTTCTTCATCTGGGGCACAAAGGAGTATGTCATCCATGTACTAAATGGCAGTACTACTTATCGTCTGCCCTAACCCGTCTAAGTCCTCCTTCAAGACCTGATTAAAAACATGAGGACTGTGTTTGTACCCTTGTGGCATTCTGGTATATTGATAATGTTGACCTTTGTAGGTAAACCCAAATAACCCTTGACTTTCTACACTAAGAGGTATAGAAAAGAAAGCCCCGCATAAATCAATCACTGTAAATACTTTGGCTGTAGATGGAATCTGAGTCAACAGCACATGAGGATCAGGAACTTCAGCTGGATAGCTGACAACTACCTCATTCACAGCCCGTAGGTCATGTACCAGACGATATGAACCATCAGGTTTCGTTACTGGCAGAAGAGGTGTGTTACTTAACGGATATTGAGTTATCTTCAAGACTCCTGCCTCTAACAATCCTTTGATCTGTGGCTCAATTCCATCAATTGCTTCCTGTTTCAATGGGTATTGGTTTTTCCAAGGGGGTTTTGCACCCGGTATGAGTTCAACTCTCAATGGACGAGCTGATTTCACAAATCCAATGTCTGTACTGTTCTTTGCCCACAGGTCTGCTGGCACATTCTGTATCATTTCTTCTCTGAGGTCTTTTTCAGGTTGTACAGGAAGGATTAGCTGGTTCATTAGCTTCACAGTCTGCGGATGTCCTATTCCTTGAGCAGAGATCATCAGTTTTGTGAACTGTCCATCAATGCTCCTCCAGATAGCAGGGTTTTCTTTTGTCGTTACAAATCTGGCTTTTTCTGAGTCTGCCATCATTGCCCCTAAATGCTTCTGTTTATAGTGTTCAGATATCATAAGTGTCACATGAGGGATGCTACCCTCAATCTTATGCTCCTGATCTAGATAAGTGTCACTGTTTATCTTCATAGCCACTCCCTGAGGGCCTAGGATTATACAACTTGTACTAAGCTGTACCTGTTTTGGCTGATGCTTCAGCCACTCATCTGGGTTTGCATCTGCAACTTCTCTAAAATACTGGAGTGTACAATGCAATGGATCAGTAGGCCTTCTGGCCTCTGACATGTGTGCCAGGATATAATTGTCCCACATCCTTGCTGGTTCCATTAGGTCTGGGCTAAGCCCTCCCACCCAATACACCATAGATGCGTTATTGTCCATCATGACAGACAGCTGTCTGTTCTCTTGTGGCACTGTCACCCGACAGCCGTCAGGTGTGCATTTCACTGTACAGTTCAATTGGCATAGTGCATCTCTCCCTAGTAGCCCTATTGGCGTGTGTTCTGATACAAGTATTGACAGATCTGCTCTCTGTCCTTTGTACTCTAAGCTTACAAGCTCAGTAGTAGGGATCAGCTGTTTAATTCCCTCGAATCCGATTGTCTTCACATATTTCCCAGACATAGGAAGGTGCGTGGCATCTTCAGGCTTCAGACAGGTGTAGGCTGCTCCACTGTCCACCATCAATTCTAATGGACGTTGGTTGACCGACACCCATATGGTAGGTTCATCTTCAGGCCTGTTTGTCACCACCAGCTGGCACCCCCCTCTCGGATCTTCTGGGCACCCCTATAGCCCAGCTGCTGGGCCTCCGTAGGGGTTCACCACTCCTGGAGCCGGTGTAGCAGGGGGCCTATATCTTCCTTTTTGTTTCCCCCCTGCGCCCCCCTGGTTCTTCTTCCAGCAGGTACGGGCTAAGTGTCCATCCTGGCCGCATTGGAAACATGGTCCTAACATCTTCTTCCCGGCTGCGGTCCATCCCTCTTGTGGTGGTCCTTGGCCAGGCTGGTTGTATGGCTGGTACGGAACCACTTGCACCCCTGGTGGCCCCTGTGGGTATGGATACCCCCCTTGTGGCCCCTGTGGGTATGACTGGCGAGGGACAGTTTGCAGTTGCTGTGGCTGAGATGGGACCTGTAGGGCTATGGTCTGCACTCTCTCTCTGGTTTTCTTGCCTTCAGTCAATTGTACTTGAGTTAGTTTTCTGAGTGAGTCTTCGTCTTGTGCCTTCTGTATCTGAATCTTCTTTCTAAATAATTCTACTTGGTGTGCTACGTTGTCTATATAAACAGCCTTGTTCATGTGTCGTAGCCCCACCACTTCTGCTAACTTGTTCTTAACTGGGGTAGGGAGACCTTGTTGAATCTTTTCCCTGATTATGGCTTTTTCTAACGGGTTATCTTCGGCACTTCTCCATTGAGAGTGCACACGGGCTACAAAACCCCTGGGATTCTCATCTTCTCCCAGTGGCATCACAATGATATTGTCTGGGTGAATGTGAGTAGGGTATGTCTCTCTGATTGCCTTCCACAGCCTGCCTCTGTTTGCTGCGAAGAGCTCTGGGTCATAAACTGATGTACCGATATATTTATGAAGTCCTGCCTTCGTCAATATTTCCTGCATGGTGTCCAATCCTGTAATAAAGGCTAAGAGTCTTTTCAGGTCTCCCATCGCGGCCTGCGTCCCTGTCAGTCTCACGTCCATCTCGTTAGTCCAAGGGTGACCCCCATCTTCTAGGACTGGGAGTTTTTCGATCACTTCAGACAGATCTGTATGACCCCAAGGACGATATTCTATCTTGTTATCTCGAAACAGCACCGGGAAGATCCCCTGAATTTCCTCTTCCTCCGATGCCTTCCCTCTTGGTCTAAGGCCATAATTGCTTACTAGTGGCTTCGTTCTTTCGTCCCGCCTTGGTGTCGCTGTAGACCTTGGGAGGTTCGGCTGGGATGTATGATGTGATGTCACTTGAGCTACCTGTTCTAACAGTTCCTCTATCTGTCGTATACAACTTTCCTCCTCTCTTAGGCTTCTCTCTTGGAGTTTTCTTGCCCTCTTTCTTAACTCCTCCTTATCCTTTTTCACCCTTTCTTCCTCCTCTTCCTCCGACATCTTCTTCTTTTGCTTTAAGCTCTCTTTCTTCTTCTCTATCTTCAGAGACTCCTGCTCATCTTCAGAACCACTTTCTTCTTTTCCCTTTTTATAGCGTCTTGTCCTTCCCTGTTTTTCGGCCCTGGCTATTAGTTTTCTGATCTGAGCACTGTAACCTCCCTGTGCATTGCTGTCAGCACCGGAACATTCGCCTTCACCTCCACTGCCATCTTCACTGTCATCTGTCTTGTTCTCTGGTTCGAAATCCACGGTCACTTTCGCTCTTCCCCTCTCTAGTACATTATCACCCTCATCTTTGATAGTGAAGGCTCCGTTCGTACTTAGGACGGGGACCTGAGGGTAGATCCGCTGAGAATTGTCCTCCAGTATCTTGGCATAGGGAGGAGGACTGGAGATTGGAGCTGTGTGTGAGAATGGAATGTTCACTTTCTCTTCCATTGCTTTGGCCAATTCATCTCTTTTTTCTGGATCCATGTGAGCTGTTTTCTCATTCCAAGCTAATGCTACTTTCTGCCCCTCTACCTTGAAGAGGTCTAAAATAGCTAACTCTAACCTGCGTTTCTCTGATCTAATCTTTCCTTTTTGATGCGCCTTATGTGCATTGATAAGTATCTCCAATGTTGCAATTAATTGTAAGTCAAAGGTGCCCTCTTCTGGCCATGGTTGTTCAATGTCTGCCCAACGAATATTCCATTTCGTTGACATTTTGCTAATCTCCTTAACAAGAGGATTCATTTTTTCCACTATAGCCACAGGGGATGAATTTGCTAATATTCCCTTATCTGTATTAACAGCCCTCACAATTTTACTGGGTTTGGCTCCCATGTCTGAAATATTTATACTGCTTAATATGCTGAAAATATGCTATAAGGTGTACTTTTCTTACAACCCACCTTCTGTTGCCGTATCTGCTAAACAGATGCTAGTCCAACTTTTAACTGCGTCAACTGTCTACACAGAACATTACAATTCAGAACAACGGATTGTTTCAGTGGTATTGTGTATTATTGACTTAAATGTAATCTATGTGTGTGTGTGTGTTTTAATTTAAATTTAATTAAAATTTTAATTCAATTTAATTTAAATTATTTAAATAATTATAACTAATTAATCACTAACAATCAATTATCACTATTAATTAATATTAATCAATTATTAATAATCATAACTAAATAATCATTCAATTTAAATTTAAATTCAATTTAATTTCAATTCAATTCAATCCAAATTTAGTTTAGTTTTAATCTAAATGTTTTTCCCTTATTGTGTATGAATGTGTATCACTTAATTGCTCAATCAATACTAATTATAGTTCAGGTCAACTTTAATTATTAAACTACAAAGGCTGTTCAACACAATTATCAAATTACAGAGGCAGGTCACGCTCTAAGTCTTTCTGATCCACAAACCCTTGATTGATCAATCCTCAGATAGAAACTGTTCTGCTATTCTTTAATCAAAAACTGTGAAAAAGAACTTAACTTGAAATAAAAAGATGTAAAACACGAATAATGACAACAACCTGTAAAGAAATCGATTTATTCTTGGGAAGGAATAAAATGATTAATTATTAATTACAATCTGTAAAGAAATCGACTTGTTATTTGAAAGGAATGCATAATTAATTAGACTTAGTCATTGACACTTCATTGATGTAACCCTGTGAAAGAAAACGTTATCATTGGACTATTACAATCTGTCCACTAGATAATAAACATTATGTTCCAACATCTTATGTTCAAACAACAAGTAACCGACTTGTCTTATCGTGTTCCGTCCACTAGATGGCGGCAAGTTCCTTCCATAGATCTGATAAGTTCAGATGGAATCCGATTCTGCAAGCAACCGAAAATGTCCCATCGATTGCCTCAGACCACCCTGCCGTGATCTTCAAGTCGCAACCCATTATTTTCCACAATCCATAAACAACCCAACCGTCAAGCGAAAAGAATGAACGATTAGTTAGAATTATTCATTATATAATCATATACATTGATTTAAAACCTGTGGAGTAATGGTTTTCATTAGACAGTTGAATTATCCATAGACCGTAAAAAACAATAGGCTGTGAAAGTAATAGGTTGTCAAGGGGCTAACTCTAATTAATCAGCTCCTCCGTGCAAGATGCAGTCTATGAATGCCTTGAACCATCTAAAATACCCCGCTGATCAATTCACTCCATCTCCAACTTTAAGTAAAATGGAGGAAAAAAGAATCCGTCTCCAGTCTCTGCTGGGCTACGCCCCTCTCCGCGCATGTGCCCGCTTTTCACCAGACTTGCGAATGAAATTCAACAAATATCCCCAAACTACTTTAAATGAGACACGCAGAAAGGGAGGGGATGGGCTCTACCCCACGGTTTTTCCTTGAAAAACCACGGTCTTTTTCACAACTTTTGTTTTCACAAACAGAGCACATTCACGACTCCGCAATATCAAGATTATCTTTCAATGCAGTTAAACGTAGATGGCCTCTGTGTGTGTCCTTCCTCAAGGACAAAGACCAATTTAACTATTAGTTACCGAACTAAATCTTACACGGTCCCTTCACAGAGATATCTAGGACACTGCAAATGGCGTCTAAGCTCCGCTGACAAAGGACAAAGGACACTGCAAATGGCGTCTAAGCTCCGCTGACAAAGGACAAAGGACACTGCAAATGGCGTCTAAGCTCCGCTCACTGCTCTCAATGGTTCTTTTGTCTTATCAAACAGGAATTCTCATTCCTTTTACATACAATAACACAATTATCAGCTTCTCGCTAATCTTAACCAATATTGCCGACCCATTAACAAAACGTCTTCCGTTAATTTCCTGTCGACAGCGCATTCGCAAAACGCGCACTGAAGCAATTCATCCTTTGCTCCACCACACACACGATACTTCTACAATATCGTACAATTACACATTTATGTACAAATACAGATTTCTAAATCCGGCTCTTTAAATTCAATCCAATTGTAATTATCTTATATTTCTAACAGATACTCAACACAAATCTAAATTCTTTTGTTTATAGCTTAAGACCATTTAATTACATCAAAGCTGGAAGTCTGACAGAGAGAGAGAGGGACAGAGAGAGAGAGAGAGAAAGAGAGCAGAGAAAGGGGGGGAAGCAGAAGTCAATGGGTTACAGGCACAGAGGGAGAGACAGAGAGAGAGCAGAGAGAGGGCAGAGAGAGGGGGGGAATTGGCTACTTACCTCCAGGCGCTGAGAGAAGTTGAAGAGATGCAAAAATTGACGGTCACTATAATTACTTATAAGCTATTAATTTACTCGTGGACTAGGCTCGCCATTATTTCGTATATTTTGGTATCTGTTACTGCTAAAAATGAAGAAGAGTTCTTGAGCAAATTTAAGAGTGTTTATTCAAAAAAGCAGGTTACACAGCATGGCCCCTCAATGGAGCAGGTGGTCCGAATCGGTCACAGGATATTAAGTCAAAGACATGGATATGAAGGAAAAGAGAAAGAGCCCATCTCTGTACAGGATTTTATACCCCCCCCCTTGTCACTGTCGCTGAGCCAATCAAAACAGAGTCCACGTCATTTTAATTTGATCAGATACAAAGTTTACCAGTGAGATCATAGTAGGTGAGGTCATTTTCTGTCCTGTAAATAGGATGTTATTAATGCAATTCACCCTATGGTCTAATACAATTCTAATGCAATTTATGCTATGGGCGTCTTTCTGGCTCGGGGCCTAATGCAATTATATCTACTCATGATGATATTACAGCCTCTGCACATGCATGTCAAAAGGCCATTGTGTGTATTAGAGGGCCATTGCTATGGTTACAGAGCATGAAAATACACGACACATGTAACCAGCTCATCGAAGCAAGTGAATATCTTGGGGGATAGAGGGAGCAAGAAAAAGAACCAAAAATTGGAAGAGAAGAGGAAAATGCTAGAACAACAGCGAGAGTCCATTGACAAGAAACTCGGCAGACTCTGTTATCAAATAGCTCAGCCACTGAGCTGCATCCACAACCTTGAGGACACCACATCAAAGACAAGACCTGCAAAGCAGTCCCTGGTGGTCTAGTGGTTGGGATTCGGCGCTCTCACCGCCACGGCCTGGGTTCGATTCCTGGTCAGGGAACACATTTATGTCGAGATTACAACCCTGGGCCAGCCATGCCTTGCACAAGACCTTGTTAAAAGTAGTGGAGAAGAAAAAAAAATACTCCTCCTTCGAGCCGGATTTGAACCAAAGACCTAAGGATAGCTGGTGTTGAACCTACAGTCCTCCGCTCTACCAACTGAGCTATCGAAAGCTGACAAGAGACCTGCCAGGGCTTCACATTTCCAACTTAGAGGCACAGTGTCGGACACAGAAACAGTATCGGCCTGTGCCCAAAATGAAGGCGTCATCTAAGACAGTCTTGGAGATGCAGGGGATTGAACCCTGGACATCATACATGCAAAACATGCGCTCTACCACTGAGCTACATCCCCAACCTTAAGCTGGAGGGATTTTTTTGGACACTGTAGGAGCCAACATATATACCGAAGTCCAAGCTCTTTCAGTTTGTGCTTTCCCCCTAGTAGAAAGTCATCAAAGACGAGGATGGATTCGGCCAGATCAGGTCAGCCAGTGGCTCTTCCCACCAGATCCTTCAAACCAGGACGTGATGAACAGCTTTTTGACCTGATCTGGGGACAGCATGCGTTGAAACGCTGAGCCAAAGCACTTCCATTTGGTGGTCCCAGCTGGTAAAAGGGGCTCGTCCGGGATTTGGACCCGGGACCTCTCGCACCCTAAGCAAGAATCATACCCCTAGACCAACGAGCCCTGAAAAGCAGCAAGCTTCCCTCCACTCTGTGTGCATCGTTGTAAGGTTTTTGCAGCCCCTTCACTTTTTTTCCTGAGTAATCCAGTTCATGAAATAAAAGTGGCAACAAGGAACCTGCGACATTTTCAAGGGGTGAGTCCTGGATGGTCATACCATTGCAGTGGTCCCGCATGGTCTGAGCATTGGAGCTATAGTGGTGAGCATAGCTGCCTTCCAACCAGTTGAGCCAGGTTTGAGTCCCGGACAATCCAAGTTGTGTTTCTTTTTCCTGTGGGACCCATGCCTGCGGTTTCAAACCCATGTCTTTCCTCTGCTCTTTCCCTTGGTTATAAACATTTTTCTCCTGCCAGACACGTAACCAGCTCATCGAAGCGAGTGAATATCTTGGGGGATAGAGGGAGCAAGAAAAAGAACCAAAAATTGGAAGAGAAGAGGAAAATGCTAGAACAACAGCGAGAGTCCATTGACAAGAAACTCGGCAGACTCTGTTATCAAATAGCTCAGCCACTGAGCTGCATCCACAACCTTGAGGACACCACATCAAAGACAAGACCTGCAGAGCAGTCCCTGGTGGTCTAGTGGTTAGGATTCGGCGCTCTCACCGCCGCGGCCAGGGTTCGATTCCCGGTCAGGGAACACATTTATGTCGAGATTACAACCCTGGGCCAGCCATGCCTTGCACAAGACCTTGTTAAAAGTAGTGGAGAAGAAAAAAAAATACTCCTCCTTCGAGCCGGATTTGAACCAAAGACCTAAGGATAGCTGGTGTTGAACCTACAGTCCTCCGCTCTACCAACTGAGCTATCGAAAGCTGACAAGAGACCTGCCAGGGCTTCACATTTCCAACTTAGAGGCACAGTGTCGGACACAGAAACAGTATCGGCCTGTGCCCAAAATGAAGGCGTCATCTAAGACAGTCTTGGAGATGCAGGGGATTGAACCCTGGACATCATACATGCAAAGCATGCGCTCTACCACTGAGCTACATCCCCAACCTTAAGCTGGAGGGATTTTTTTGGACACTGTAGGAGCGAACATACCGAACATATACCGAAGTCTAAGCTCTTTCAGTTTGTGCTTTCCCCCTAGTAGAAAGTCATCAAAGACGAGGATGGATTCGGCCAGATCAGGTCAGCCAGTGGCTCTTCCCACCAGATCCTTCAAACCAGGACGTGATGAACAGCTTTTTGACCTGATCTGGGGACAGCATGCGTTGAAACGCTGAGCCAAAGCACTTCCATTTGGTGGTCCCAGCTGGTAAAAGGGGCTCGTCCGGGATTTGGACCCGGGACCTCTCGCACCCTAAGCAAGAATCATACCCCTAGACCAACGAGCCCTGAAAAGCAGCGAGCTTCCCTCCACTCTGTGTGCATCGTTGTAAGGTTTTTGCAGCCCCTTCACTTTTTTTCCTGAGTAATCCAGTTCATGAAATAAAAGTGGCAACAAGGAACCTGCGACATTTTCATGGGGTGAGTCCTGGATGGTCATACCATTGCAGTGGTCCCGCATGGTCTGAGCATTGGAGCTATAGTGGTGAGCATAGCTGCCTTCCAACCAGTTGAGCCAGGTTTGAGTCCCGGACAATCCAAGTTGTGTTTCTTTTTCCTGTGGGGCCCATGCCTGCGGTTTCAAACCCATGTCTTTCCTCTGCTCTTTCCCTTGGTTATAAAATGTTTCTCCTGCCAGACACGTAACCAGCTCATCGAAGCGAGTGAATATCTTGGGGGATAGAGGGAGGAAGAAAAAGAACCAAAAATTGGAAGAGAAGAGGAAAATGCTAGAACAACAGCGAGAGTCCATTGACAAGAAACTCGGCAGACTCTGTTATCAAATAGCTCAGCCACTGAGCTGCATCCACAACCTTGAGGACACCACATCAAAGACAAGACCTGCAAAGCAGTCCCTGGTGGTCTAGTGGTTAGGATTCGGCGCTCTCACCGCCACGGCCTGGGTTCGATTCCTGGTCAGGGAACACATTTATGTCGAGATTTACAACCCTGGGCCAGCCATGCCTTGCACAAGACCTTGTTAAAAGTAGTGGAGAAGAAAAAAAAATACTCCTCCTTCGAGCCGGATTTGAACCAAAGACCTAAGGATAGCTGGTGTTGAACCTACAGTCCTCCGCTCTACCAACTGAGCTATCGAAAGCTGACAAGAGACCTGCCAGGGCTTCACATTTCCAACTTAGAGGCACAGTGTCGGACACAGAAACAGTATCGGCCTGTGCCCAAAATGAAGGCGTCATCTAAGACAGTCTTGGAGATGCAGGGGATTGAACCCTGGACATCATACATGCAAAGCATGCGCTCTACCACTGAGCTACATCCCCAACCTTAAGCTGGAGGGATTTTTTTGGACACTGTCGGAGCCAACATATATACCGAAGTCTAAGCTCTTTCAGTTTGTGCTTTCCCCCTAGTAGAAAGTCATCAAAGACGAGGATGGATTCGGCCAGATCAGGTCAGCCAGTGGCTCTTCCCACCAGATCCTTCAAACCAGGACGTGATGAACAGCTTTTTGACCTGATCTGGGGACAGCATGCGTTGAAACGCTGAGCCAAAGCACTTCCATTTGGTGGTCCCAGCTGGTAAAAGGGGCTCGTCCGGGATTTGGACCAGGGACCTCTCGCACCCTAAGCGAGAATCATACCCCTAGACCAACGAGCCCTGAAAAGCAGCGAGCTTCCCTCCACTCTGTGTGCATCGTTGTAAGGTTTTTGCAGCCCCTTCACTTTTTTTCCTGAGTAATCCAGTTCATGAAATAAAAGTGGCAACAAGGAACCTGCGACATTTTCAAGGGGTGAGTCCTGGATGGTCACCATTGCAGTGGTCCCGCTTGGTCTGAGCATTGGAGCTATAGTGGTGAGCATAGCTGCCTTCCAACCAGTTGAGCCAGGTTTGAGTCCCGGACAATCCAAGTTGTGTTTCTTTTTCCTGTGGGGCCCATGCCTGCGGTTTCAAACCCATGTCTTTCCTCTGCTCTTTCCCTTGGTTATAAACATTTTTCTCCTGCCAGACACGTAACCAGCTCATCGAAGCGAGTGAATATCTTGGGGGATAGAGGGAGCAAGAAAAAGAACCAAAAATTGGAAGAGAAGAGGAAAATGCTAGAACAACAGCGAGAGTCCATTGACAAGAAACTCGGCAGACTCTGTTATCAAATAGCTCAGCCACTGAGCTGCATCCACACCCTTGAGGACACCACATCAAAGACAAGACCTGCAAAGCAGTCCCTGGTGGTCTAGTGGTTAGGATTCGGCGCTCTCACCGCCACGGCCTGGGTTCGATTCCTGGTCAGGGAACACATTTATGTCGAGATTACAACCCTGGGCCAGCCATGCCTTGCACAAGACCTTGTTAAAAGTAGTGGAGAAGAAAAAAAAATACTCCTCCTTCGAGCCGGATTTGAACCAAAGACCTAAGGATAGCTGGTGTTGAACCTACAGTCCTCCGCTCTACCAACTGAGCTATCGAAAGCTGACAAGAGACCTGCCAGGGCTTCACATTTCCAACTTAGAGGCACAGTGTCGGACACAGAAACAGTATCGGCCTGTGCCCAAAATGAAGGCGTCATCTAAGACAGTCTTGGAGATGCAGGGGATTGAACCCTGGACATCATACATGCAAAGCATGCGCTCTACCACTGAGCTACATCCCCAACCTTAAGCTGGAGGGATTTTTTTGGACACTGTAGGAGCCAACATACATACCGAAGTCTAAGCTCTTTCAGTTTGTGCTTTCCCCCTAGTAGAAAGTCATCAAAGACGAGGATGGATTCGGCCAGATCAGGTCAGCCAGTGGCTCTTCCCACCAGATCCTTCAAACCAGGACGTGATGAACAGCTTTTTGACCTGATCTGGGGACAGCATGCGTTGAAACTCTGAGCCAAAGCACTTCCATTTGCTGGTCCCAGCTGGTAAAAGGGGCTCGTCCGGGATTTGGACCCGGGACCTCTCGCACCCTAAGCGAGAATCATACCCCTAGACCAACGAGCCCTGAAAAGCAGCGAGCTTCCCTCCACTCTGTGTGCATCGTTGTAAGGTTTTTGCAGCCCCTTCACTTTTTTTCCTGAGTAATCCAGTTCATGAAATAAAAGTGGCAACAAGGAACCTGCGACATTTTCATGGGGTGAGTCCTGGATGGTCATACCATTGCAGTGGTCCCTCATGGTCTGAGCATTGGAGCTATAGTGGTGAGCATAGCTGCCTTCCAACCAGTTGAGCCAGGTTTGAGTCCCGGACAATCCAAGTTGTGTTTCTTTTTCCTGTGGGGCCCATGCCTGCGGTTTCAAACCCATGTCTTTCCTCTGCTCTTTCCCTTGGTTATAAAATGTTTCTCCTGCCAGACACGTAACCAGCTCATCGAAGCGAGTGAATATCTTGGGGGATAGAGGGAGGAAGAAAAAGAACCAAAAATTGGAAGAGAAGAGGAAAATGCTAGAACAACAGCGAGAGTCCATTGACAAGAAACTCGGCAGACTCTGTTATCAAATAGCTCAGCCACTGAGCTGCATCCACAACCTTGAGGACACCACATCAAAGACAAGACCTGCAAAGCAGTCCCTGGTGGTCTAGTGGTTAGGATTCGGCACTCTCACCGCCACGGCCTGGGTTCGATTCCTGGTCAGGGAACACATTTATGTCGAGATTTACAACCCTGGGCCAGCCATGCCTTGCACAAGACCTTGTTAAAAGTAGTGGAGAAGAAAAAAAAATACTCCTCCTTCGAGCCGGATTTGAACCAAAGACCTAAGGATAGCTGGTGTTGAACCTACAGTCCTCCGCTCTACCAACTGAGCTATCGAAAGCTGACAAGAGACCTGCCAGGGCTTCACATTTCCAACTTAGAGGCACAGTGTCAGACACAGAAACAGTATCGGCCTGTGCCCAAAATGAAGGCGTCATCTAAGACAGTCTTGGAGATGCAGGGGATTGAACCCTGGACATCATACATGCAAAGCATGCGCTCTACCACTGAGCTACATCCCCAACCTTAAGCTGGAGGGATTTTTTTGGACACTGTAGGAGCGAACATATATACCGAAGTCTAAGCTCTTTCAGTTTGTGCTTTCCCCCTAGTAGAAAGTCATCAAAGACGAGGATGGATTCGGCCAGATCAGGTCAGCCAGTGGCTCTTCCCACCAGATCCTTCAAACCAGGACGTGATGAACAGCTTTTTGACCTGATCTGGGGACAGCATGCGTTGAAACGCTGAGCCAAAGCACTTCCATTTGGTGGTCCCAGCTGGTAAAAGGGGCTCGTCCGGGATTTGGACCCGGGACCTCTCGCACCCTAAGCGAGAATCATACCCCTAGACCAACGAGCCCTGAAAAGCAGCGAGCTTCCCTCCACTCTGTGTGCATCGTTGTAAGGTTTTTGCAGCCCCTTCACTTTTTTTCCTGAGTAATCCAGTTCATGAAATAAAAGTGGCAACAAGGAACCTGCGACATTTTCAAGGGGTGAGTCCTGGATGGTCATACCATTGCAGTGGTCCCGCATGGTCTGAGCATTGGAGCTATAGTGGTGAGCATAGCTGCCTTCCAACCAGTTGAGCCAGGTTTGAGTCCCGGACAATCCAAGTTGTGTTTCTTTTTCCTGTGGGGCCCATGCCTGCAGTTTCAAACCCATGTCTTTCCTCTGCTCTTTCCCTTGGTTATAAACATTTTTCTCCTGCCAGACATGTAACCAGCTCATCGAAGCAAGTGAATATCTTGGGGGATAGAGGGAGCAAGAAAAAGAACCAAAAATTGGAAGAGAAGAGGAAAATGCTAGAACAACAGCGAGAGTCCATTGACAAGAAACTCGGCAGACTCTGTTATCAAATAGCTCAGCCACTGAGCTGCATCCACAACCTTGAGGACACCACATCAAAGACAAGACCTGCAAAGCAGTCCCTGGTGGTCTAGTGGTTGGGATTCGGCGCTCTCACCGCCACGGCCTGGGTTCGATTCCTGGTCAGGGAACACATTTATGTCGAGATTACAACCCTGGGCCAGCCATGCCTTGCACAAGACCTTGTTAAAAGTAGTGGAGAAGAAAAAAAAATACTCCTCCTTCGAGCCGGATTTGAACCAAAGACCTAAGGATAGCTGGTGTTGAACCTACAGTCCTCCGCTCTACCAACTGAGCTATCGAAAGCTGACAAGAGACCTGCCAGGGCTTCACATTTCCAACTTAGAGGCACAGTGTCGGACACAGAAACAGTATCGGCCTGTGCCCAAAATGAAGGCGTCATCTAAGACAGTCTTGGAGATGCAGGGGATTGAACCCTGGACATCATACATGCAAAACATGCGCTCTACCACTGAGCTACATCCCCAACCTTAAGCTGGAGGGATTTTTTTGGACACTGTAGGAGCCAACATATATACCGAAGTCCAAGCTCTTTCAGTTTGTGCTTTCCCCCTAGTAGAAAGTCATCAAAGACGAGGATGGATTCGGCCAGATCAGGTCAGCCAGTGGCTCTTCCCACCAGATCCTTCAAACCAGGACGTGATGAACAGCTTTTTGACCTGATCTGGGGACAGCATGCGTTGAAACGCTGAGCCAAAGCACTTCCATTTGGTGGTCCCAGCTGGTAAAAGGGGCTCGTCCGGGATTTGGACCCGGGACCTCTCGCACCCTAAGCAAGAATCATACCCCTAGACCAACGAGCCCTGAAAAGCAGCAAGCTTCCCTCCACTCTGTGTGCATCGTTGTAAGGTTTTTGCAGCCCCTTCACTTTTTTTCCTGAGTAATCCAGTTCATGAAATAAAAGTGGCAACAAGGAACCTGCGACATTTTCAAGGGGTGAGTCCTGGATGGTCATACCATTGCAGTGGTCCCGCATGGTCTGAGCATTGGAGCTATAGTGGTGAGCATAGCTGCCTTCCAACCAGTTGAGCCAGGTTTGAGTCCCGGACAATCCAAGTTGTGTTTCTTTTTCCTGTGGGGCCCATGCCTGCGGTTTCAAACCCATGTCTTTCCTCTGCTCTTTCCCTTGGTTATAAAAATTTTTCTCCTGCCAGACACGTAACCAGCTCATCGAAGCGAGTGAATATCTTGGGGGATAGAGGGAGCAAGAAAAAGAACCAAAAATTGGAAGAGAAGAGGAAAATGCTAGAACAACAGCGAGAGTCCATTGACAAGAAACTCGGCAGACTCTGTTATCAAATAGCTCAGCCACTGAGCTGCATCCACACCCTTGAGGACACCACATCAAAGACAAGACCTGCAAAGCAGTCCCTGGTGGTCTAGTGGTTAGGATTCGGCGCTCTCACCGCCACGGCCTGGGTTCGATTCCTGGTCAGGGAACACATTTATGTAGAGATTACAACCCTGGGCCAGCCATGCCTTGCACAAGACCTTGTTAAAAGTAGTGGAGAAGAAAAAAAAATACTCCTCCTTCGAGCCGGATTTGAACCAAAGACCTAAGGATAGCTGGTGTTGAACCTACAGTCCTCCGCTCTACCAACTGAGCTATCGAAAGCTGACAAGAGACCTGCCAGGGCTTCACATTTCCAACTTAGAGGCACAGTGTCGGACACAGAAACAGTATCGGCCTGTGCCCAAAATGAAGGCGTCATCTAAGACAGTCTTGGAGATGCAGGGGATTGAACCCTGGACATCATACATGCAAAGCATGCGCTCTACCACTGAGCTACATCCCCAACCTTAAGCTGGAGGGATTTTTTTGGACACTGTAGGAGCCAACATACATACCGAAGTCTAAGCTCTTTCAGTTTGTGCTTTCCCCCTAGTAGAAAGTCATCAAAGACGAGGATGGATTCGGCCAGATCAGGTCAGCCAGTGGCTCTTCCCACCAGATCCTTCAAACCAGGACGTGATGAACAGCTTTTTGACCTGATCTGGGGACAGCATGCGTTGAAACTCTGAGCCAAAGCACTTCCATTTGGTGGTCCCAGCTGGTAAAAGGGGCTCGTCCGGGATTTGGACCCGGGACCTCTCGCACCCTAAGCGAGAATCATACCCCTAGACCAACGAGCCCTGAAAAGCAGCGAGCTTCCCTCCACTCTGTGTGCATCGTTGTAAGGTTTTTGCAGCCCCTTCACTTTTTTTCCTGAGTAATCCAGTTCATGAAATAAAAGTGGCAACAAGGAACCTGCGACATTTTCATGGGGTGAGTCCTGGATGGTCATACCATTGCAGTGGTCCCGCATGGTCTGAGCATTGGAGCTATAGTGGTGAGCATAGCTGCCTTCCAACCAGTTGAGCCAGGTTTGAGTCCCGGACAATCCAAGTTGTGTTTCTTTTTCCTGTGGGGCCCATGCCTGCGGTTTCAAACCCATGTCTTTCCTCTGCTCTTTCCCTTGGTTATAAACATTTTTCTCCTGCCAGACACGGAACCAGCTCATCGAAGCAAGTGAATATCTTGAGGGATAGAGGGAGCAAGGAAAATAACCAAAAATTGGAAGAGAAGAGGAAAATGCTAGAACAACAGCGAGAGTCCATTGACAAGAAACTCGGCAGACTCTGTTATCAAATAGCTCAGCCACTGAGCTGCATCCACAACTTTGAGGACACCACATCAAAGACAAGACCTGCAAAGCAGTCCCTGGTGGTCTAGTGGTTAGGATTCGGCGCTCTCACCGCCGCGGCCGGGGTTCGATTCCCGGTCAGGGAACACATTTATGTCGAGATTACAACCCTGGGCCAGCAATGCCTTGCACAAGACCTTGTTAAAAGTAGTGGAGAAGAAAAAAAAATACTCCTCCTTCGAGTCGGATTTGAACCAAAGACCTAAGGATAGCCGGTGTTGAACCTACCGTCCTCCGCTCTACCAACTGAGCTATCAAAAGGTGACAAGAGACCTGCCAAGGCTTCACATTTCCAACTTAGAGGCACAGTGTCGGACACAGAAACAGTATCGGCATGTGCCCAAAATGAAGGCGTCATCTAAGACAGTCTTGGAGATGCAGGGGATTGAACCCTGGACATCATACATGCAAAGCATGCGCTCTACCACTGAGCTACATCCCCAACCTTAAGCTGGAGGGATTTTTTTGGACACTGTAGGAGCCAACATATATACCGAAGTCTAAGCTCTTTCAGTTTGTGCTTTCCCCCTAGTAGAAAGTCATCAAAGAGGAGGATGGATTCTGCCAGATCAGGTCAGCCAGTGGCTCTTCCCACCAGATCCTTCAAACCAGGACGTGATGAACAGCTTTTTGACCTGATCTCGGGACAGCATGCGTTGAAACGCTTGACCAAAGCACTTCCATTTGGTGGTCCCAGCTGGTAAAAGGGGCTCGTCCGGGATTTGGACCCGGGACCTCTCGCACCCTAAGCGAGAATCATACCCCTAGACCAACGAGCCCTGAAAAGCAGCGAGCTTCCCTCCACTCTGTGTGCATCGTTGTAAGGTTTTTGCAGCCCCTTCACTTTTTTTCCTGAGTAATCCAGTTCATGAAATAAAAGTGGCAACAAGGAACCTGCGACATTTTCAAGGGGTGAGTCCTGGATGGTCATACCATTGCAGTGGTCCCGCATGGTCTGAGCATTGGAGCTATAGTGGTGAGCATAGCTGCCTTCCAACCAGGTGAGCCAGGTTTGAGTCCCGGACAATCCAAGTTGTGTTTCTTTTTCCTGTGGGGCCCATGCCTGCGGTTTCAAACCCATGTCTTTCTGCTGCTCTTTCCCTTGGTTATAAACATTTTTCTCCTGCCAGACACGTAACCAGCTCATCGAAGCAAGTGAATATCTTGGGGGATAGAGGGAGCAAGAAAAAGAACCAAAAATTGGAAGAGAAGAGGAAAATGCTAGAACAACAGCGAGAGTCCATTGACAAGAAACTCGGCAGACTCTGTTATCAAATAGCTCAGCCACTGAGCTGCATCCACAACCTCGAGGACACCACATCAAAGACAAGACCTGCAAAGCAGTCCCTGGTGGTCTAGTAGTTAGGATTCGGAGCTCTCACCGCCGTGGCCCGGGTTCGATTCCCGGTCAGGGAACACATTTATGTCGAGATTACAACCCTGGGCCAGCCATGCCTTGCACAAGACCTTGTTAAAAGTAGTGGAGAAGAAAAAAAAATACTCCTCCTTCGAGCCGGATTTGAACCAAAGACCTAAGGATAGCTGGTGTTGAACCTACAGTCCTCCGCTCTACCAACTGAGCTATCGAAAGCTGACAAGAGACCTGCCAGGGCTTCACATTTCCAACTTAGAGGCACAGTGTCGGACACAGAAACAGTATCGGCCTGTGCCCAAAATGAAGGCGTCATCTAAGACAGTCTTGGAGATGCAGGGGATTGAACCCTGGACATCATACATGCAAAGCATGCGCTCTACCACTGAGCTACATCCCCAACCTTTAGCTGGAGGGATTTTTTTGGACACTGTAGGAGCGAACATATATACCGAAGTCTAAGCTCTTTCAGTTTGTGCTTTCCCCCTAGTAGAAAGTCATCAAAGACGAGGATGGATTCGGCCAGATCAGGTCAGCCAGTGGCTCTTCCCACCAGATCCTTCAAACCAGGACGTGATGAACAGCTTTTTGACCTGATCTGGGGACAGCATGCGTTGAAACGCTGAGCCAAAGCACTTCCATTTGGTGGTCCCAGCTGGTAAAAGGGGCTCGTCCGGGATTTGGAACCAGGACCTCTCGCACCCTAAGCGAGAATCATACCCCTAGACCAACGAGCCCTGAAAAGCAGCGAGCTTCCCTCCACTCTGTGTGCATCGTTGTAAGGTTTTTGCAGCCCCTTCACTTTTTTTCCTGAGTAATCCAGTTCATGAAATAAAAGTGGCAACAAGGAACCTGCGACATTTTCAAGGGGTGAGTCCTGGATGGTCATACCATTGCAGTGGTCCCGCATGGTCTGAGCATTGGAGCTATAGTGGTGAGCATAGCTGCCTTCCAACCAGTTGAGCCAGGTTTGAGTCCCGGACAATCCAAGTTGTGTTTCTTTTTCCTGTGGGGCCCATGCCTGCGGTTTCAAACCCATGTCTTTCCTCTGCTCTTGAATGAATGAATGAATGAATGAATGAATAATAATAATAATAATTTATTATATTTATATAGCGCTTTTCCAAGGCTCAAAGACGCTGACAATATATATATATATATATAATATATACACATGGGGACACACAAAAACAACAAGTAACAACAACAAGTAACATGGAACACAGAGTCAGCGAACGGGGAGGGGGGGTGGGGTGGTGTAGAGTCCGGTGTTGATGTTGCTGGGAGCCTCGATGGATGTGGCGGCGGCAGCGGAGAATGCCTGCCTTGGTGGCAGCAGCAGCAGTGAGGCGATGGTTGTGGTTCAGTGAGTGTAGGTGAGACGAGAGAAGGGCAGGGGGAGGTGGGGGGCAGGTGAGATGGCCGGGAGTCCAGGGCAAAACGACAGGCGGTGCCGCCGTTGCCGTTGTCGTCAGTATTGCCAGCCTGGGACCGAACCCGCGCGGCCGGCCAACCTAGCCGTGCCATGCCAGCGACCAAATCGCGCAGCAGGTACCAAACAACGACATTTGGGAGGGGTGGCTCCCCTGGTGCTTCGCAATGTTATTATGTCGCCCCCCCCCCCCCTCCCCCCCGCCTAAATCTACTGGTGTTTTTGTACCCCCCCCCCCCCCCCCCACCATGACCACACACTGTACATACTTGTTGTTTTGTCCCCCCGCCCGAACTACCCATTGTACATATTATATGTCTGTCCCCCTGCCCGAACTACCCACTGTACATACTTTGTGTTTTGTCCCCCGCCCCCACCTGTGGTGTATGTCCCCACCTGTCCTACCCGCTGTACATACCTTATGTTTTGTTGTATTGTTCTTCCCATGTTGGATGTATGTTTATCTTGTAGATAGTACTAGTTATTTGTCTGTATTATCTTGTAGATAGTACTAGTTTTTTGTCTGTCTTACATGTAACGATTAATTGAGTATCAAGGACCCCAATTGAAATAAGCCAGTGGCTTTCTTGGGTTTTTATCCTGTTAGTTGACCTTGTATGTAATATGTACTTTCATGTACCTACTTCTGCAAATCTTCTAATAAAGTTTTCAATCAATCAATCAATCAAAAGGAAAGAAAAAAAAAAAGGGAAAAAAAGAAGGGAAAGGAGCTGGTTTACATAAATAGAGGCTATGTACACTATCCACTATACTATACTGTACAGATAAGACGACTAGGGTTGTCATATTGCACATAGTGTTATTGCACATTCATTTAAAGTGTCCCAGTTTGCAGGCTTGAAATGTACACATTTGTGCCTCAGCACTACACCTGATTTTTTCAATCCAGCAGCTGCCATCAATCCGTCCAGACTGTCCAGGGCCCAGAACCTAGGTCTTTGCTGTGTTCAGGGCCTGGATGGCCCTGGGGTAGAAGCTGAGCTTCAGTCTGTTTGTCCTTGCGGCCATGGTCCTGTACCGCCTTTTCGAGGGCAGCCGGGCAAAGTGTTCGTACCCAGGATGGGTTGGGTCTCTGGAGATCTTGGAGGCCTTCCTGAGGCAGCGTGTGTTGTACAGCTCTTCCAGAGAGGGGAGGGGGGCGCCGGTGATCTTCTGGGCTGTTCTCACGACTCTCTGTAGCGCATTTCTCTCCGCGGTTGTGCAGCTGGAGAACCAGTTGCAGATGCCGTAGGTGAGGATGCTCTCCACTGCGCCGTGGTAGAAGGCCACCAGTATCTCCTGCTTGTTGTGTTCCTTCCTGAGGACTCTCAGGAAGTAGAGCCGCTGTTGTGCCTTCTTGATGGTGGCTGCTGTGTTGTTCTTCCAGGACGGGTCATCCTGTATGTGCACCCCCAGGAATCGGAGGGTTGAGACTCTCTCCACGCTCTCTCCGTCGATGAGCAGGGGCTGGACCTCAGATTTTTTCCTCCTGAAGTCCACAATGATTTCCTGGGTCTTTGACTGGTTCAGCAGCAGGTTGTTAACCTTGCACAGCTTGCTCAGCTGCTCTACCTCATCCCTGTACGCCGCCTCGTCCCCCCCCGAGATGCAGCCCACCACGGTGGTGTCGTCTGCAAACTTTACGATGGAGTTGCTGGGGTGGACGGGGGTGAAGTCGTAGGTGTAGAGGTTGTAGAGGATGGGGCTTAGCACGCAGCCCTGGGGGGACCCAGTGCTGAGTCTGAGGGCTGTGGAGGTGTGGGAACCCACCCGCACCCTCTGGGGGCGGTCGGACAGGATGTCCTTGATCCATGCACATATAGAGTGTGATAGTCCTAGGTCTAGTAGTTTGGTCACTAGCCTGTCAGGAAGGATGGTGTTGAAGGCAGAGCTGAAGTCCACAAAGAGCAGTCTCGCGTAGCTGTTTCCCCTCTCCAGGTGGGATAGAGTGGCGTGGAGAGTCGTCGCGATGGCGTCGTCTGTGGACCTGTGGGCTCTGTAGGCGAACTGGTATGGATCCAGGTTGGGCGGGAGGCGTGTGATTATGTGGGCCCGGACTAGTTTCTAGAAGCTCTTCATGATGATTGGTGTGAGTGCCACCGGGCGGTAGTCGTTTAGGCAGCTCACCGTGCTTTTCTTCGGGACTGGGATGATAGTTGAGGTTTTCAGGCAGGGTGGGATGGTGGCCTGGGACAGGGACTGGTTGAAGATGTTGGTGAAAACCCCGGCCAGCTGGTCGGCGCAGTCCCTCAGCACCCGTCCCAGGACGCCATCCGGCCCAGAGGCTTTCCTGGGGTCCACCGCCTTCAGCACGCGAAGGCGCAGAAGAAAGCAAACAGAAGCTCGAAGAAGAAGAGACAAGGACAACTCGGCAATGATACCCTTTGAGAATACTATATGTGGTTATGCTGTACAGTTATTTTAAGTTTTTGATCTTCACAAACTATGCAGAGCTTGAAATTGAATGCCAGGCCTGCATTGTGAAGTTCCAGCATGGAGAGAAAAGCAATATACCTAGGTCATGAGTAGGGATCACTTTTCTCCCCAGCAACGGTGTCCTGTAGAATCAAAAAGGATTTCTGCTCTGTCTGTGTTGATGTGAACCACAGCAACAAAACATTGTAAATAAAAGCATCTTTCATTATTCAGAGAGCAGGAGTTTATATTGTGCAACTGTCAATAGTGTCCCCCCAAAAGGAAGTTTGTCTGCAACACTTACTGTGGGGATTAACACATGAATAATGTTATACTTCCATTGAAACAGGAATTAGATTCTGGTTAATACAAATGGTTCTCTCTCAAACAAAGTTTATTTGTTATTTCACATTACACAAGTGTAACAGAGTAAAATTCATAGGCTTCGGATCCTGACATTGCATTGCAGCTCAAGACAGGGCATAATGAATCAAGCATAATTCAAGATAAAAGTGTCAGTAGTACAGGTCATAAGAGTCAACACATAATAGGCATAATACAGTAGTAGATAAGGTGGCGTTAGTGCAGGTAAGACAAGACAGGTTGCACTAGCGGTGCCACTAGTGATAGAGTGTTACGTTTTGGTATAGAGTTCTAGAGGTAGAATGGTGTTGGACCCATGTGCGGTGCAGCTCAGATGAATGGATGTCGAGACAGTGATAAAATACGTTTCTCTTTACTGAGATAGGCAATGAACAGTCACAACAGGGCAAGGATATAGAATCAAAAGTAAAGGGGAGCAAGCAAGGCTCTGAGTTGCGAGTAAATAATAATAGCGGATACAAAACAACTAGCGTATCGACAAAACAAAAGGAGAGCAATCAAGGCTCCATCAGCTAACCGCAAGAATAATGCAAATACAAAGAAAATAACAAACACTATATACAGTCACTATACCTGGGAATAGCGACAGGTAAATAAAGTCCTCCAGGACAGAACGGACAGAGTCAAAATAGCAGACACGGTATTTTCCATATGACAAGCAAGGGTTCTCATCACGTCAACAAGCACGAACAACTGACAAGGGAACAGGGAAATGGGACACACCTAAATACACAGACAAACACTCACAAGTGACAATCATAACGTAATTAGTCCAGGGCTGGAGTAATGTCGCTCTTCAACCAGCAGAGGCAATGGGGAGTTATCCTCGCTGACCCCCCTCGTAACAATAGAGTTATCACAGTAGTACGGTGGCTTGAGCTTAGGGTTGCACAAGGGGTGAGCTAGGGGAAGATACAGTGGGCTTGTTCAAGAGTCTGATCGCCTGGGGGAAGTAGCTGTTTATTAGCCTCTGAGTTTTGGCCCTGATGCTCCGGAAGATGGCAACGGTTCGAACAGGCTGTGGTTGGGATGGCTGGCGTCTTTGATGATCCTCCGGGCTTTGCTGACACACTGTTTGTCGTATATATCCTGGATGGAGGGCAGCTTACATCTGGTGATGCGCTCGGCTGTCCGTACCACCCTCTGTAGCGCTTTACTGTTGAGGGTAGTGCAGTTCCATGCCAGGCAGTGATGCACCCAGTCAGTATACTCTCGGTAGTCCCTCTGTAGAAGGCCCGCACTGCCTGCAGGGTCTTCGACCCCATGCCAAACGTCTTTAACCGTCTGAGGTGAAAGAGGCGCCGTTATGCCTTTTTCACCACCAGTTTGGTATGCACGTCCCAGGTGAGGTCATCAGAGGACCCCAAGGAACTTAAAACACCACTTCACTTCTGCAGTATTAGGGCAAAAGCTTAATCAAACATGTTTTAAACATTTCAGACACGCCATATTGGAGGTACAAACTGCTTTGTCAATTAGCATGTCTCCCAACAATTCAAATATACAATTAATTCAGATTAGCTGCTGTAGTAGCAACAGCCAATGGGGATCTGAATAAACTAACTAGACATACTGCAATACATACTGAATATATTGATACTTTTTTTTAGAGCATTTCTGCTTTACTGGGATAGAGACAGTAGAGATTGACAGGAAGGATCGGTGAGAGAAAGGAGGGATGAAATGCAAAGATATGTTGAGAGTCAGAATCAAACCAGTGACCTTGCGATTGCGATGTCAGTAAGCGGCCATATATATTGATACTTATTAAACAAGAAATCTTCTCGAATGGATCTTTTTGTTTATCTTTTAAAACAACTATCTGTTGCATCAGCAGATACTTGTTTACCAGGTGCCACACTTGTATTGCTCTGTAGTTGCTCTTGTGGTCCATGACATAATATTTCTTTGATGGATATAAGGGCACCGTGAAGTAAAGCCCTGCAATTCCCTTGGTAGGAATTACCTACTGCAAAAGAATTGGATTAAAACAGTGCTGACAAATATTTTCCGTTTCTCTCCCAACAATTCAATCTCTTCAGATTATATTTCAAACAAGAAATAACCTTTTTCTTTTCATCCTGATTACTGAAGTTGTGTTGATCAAATGAGGGTAGCTGGGTAGTGCACCTCTGTGGAGGAGAAGGTTATCCCAGAATCCAATAGTCTGCAAAATCCCTAGAAATTTGATTTATTCTCCTATTCAGGTTAAAATACCATCAGAGACATGAGACATGAATATGATCAAGCCAGAGAATAAAGCAAGACAGAGCGAATTGAATTGAAGATCCATGGTCATGGGCTCAATGCCAATTATAATCCTGAGCTGTCCTTCATCGAAAGTGCTGTGCAGATATAGATAGATATTTAGTTTTTAAAGGACGATAATGAAACATTTATATATGTAATAACATGATTGTGTGTTCTGAATGAATATCATATTAATTTACTATCATTGTGCTCAGTAGAACATCTAAATGTATAATCTAATAATATAAGACAAAACAATGTTTGAGACCATGCTAAAAATATTCTTTAAAAAAATAAAAGAATAATAATAGCCTAATCCAATTGCATACAATTTCATGTCAAGAGCAAACAGTGGTTATGGTTTGGATTTCTATAAATGAATTCCATAGTTCAAATGTTAAATACTGATGTTTCATCCAACCCCCTAATTCTAGTGAGGCTGACTGATTGATTGTTCCTGTATGTGCAATTGTGCATACACACAAACATACACACACACACACACACACACACACAAACACTCTCTCTCTCACACACACACACACACACACACACACACACACACACACTGCACAGTCAGTGTTGTGTAGGTCACTGTGAGTCCTTAGAGCATTGTGAGAGTAACAGTAAATGTGTCTGTCACAAAGCTGCAGTAGAAAGACATCAGAAAGGGGAAGAAACAAAGGGAGAGAGAGAGAGAGAGAGAGAAAGGGAGAGAGAGAGAGAGAGAGAGAGAGAGAGAGAGAGAGAGAGAGAGAGAGAGAGAGAGAGAGAAAGGGAGACAGAGAGTGAGAGAAAGGGGACAGGGGTTAAGGTGGGGGGGATTCATGTTCAATATTCAGCGATCATACAGTGCAAAGCAGCATTCTAGTCTATGATAACATTGTTCTAATGTGAATAGTAAGAAGGACTAGGGGTTACCTCCTACCCAGACTCAAACTCCTCTCTTTTTTTTTAAAGTTGTTTTTCTTTTTATTGTGATAGAGACAGTAGAGATTGACAGGAAGGATGAGGGAGAGAAGGGATGACATGCAGGATATGTCCGCGGCCGGAATCGAACCGGGAACCCTGCGGTTACGTGGTCAATGCTTAGTCCGCTACGCCACCTAAGTGCCCTCAAACTCCTCTCTGATCTGTCAGCCAGCGTTATGCTGTCTCTCTTCAGTTAGATTCTTCATGTGCAGAATCCACTGAAAATGGAAGAAAATCACTGCCCCCTGCTGGACAACCATCATCACACATATGATCATACATTTATTGATAATGATAATAAAGACAGAAGAGAGAGGGGGAGGAAATGACCGCTGACTGGAATATTGTACTGAACCTTTGCCATGATTTGGTGGATATCCACAGCAGTCTTTAACAGCTCAGCAAACAACAGCTGAGAAAGCCAAGACAACAAGATGGAAATGTCAGTAATGATATGGAGAGACAGACAGCAATATACTGTATCCTAAGTGCAGCAGTAGACTGTCCATAACCATAGAGTGATAATAATAATAATAATAATAATAATAATAATAATAATAATAATAATAATAATGGATCAGATTTATAAAGGTCATTTCTTGAACCCAATGTGCTGTACTACTACAACAACAACAACAACAACAACAACAACAACAACAACAACAGAGAACATTTGTATTATTATTATTATTGTTGTTGTTGTTGTTTATCATTCTTGCTTCTGTCATAATATTCAGTAGCTTTTTCTATGTATTTTAATAACCATTACAATTCATGGCAACTTTTTTTTTACCCCCATTATGCACAACTCCAACATGGCTAGATGTGATAACATACTCTACCTTAAGTTACAGTTAGCCGTAAATATCAATTTTCCACAGTCTCGCACAGCTACTTTCACAACTTGGTCACTTTTCATCTCCACATAATAACTGGTATAGCAACACACTCACACACACCTCCACAGCATCAAGAACCGTCTGCCAAAAAAGTGACGGTCATTAAACTGGAGTTTGGCTTAGTGAACCAGACAGTTGTCAGTGTCATAGCGTGTGTGCTGTGAACCCCTGTGTTACTGGAGAGATGTGATTTATAACTCCTCTCAGTCTGTCGTTTGGCATCTCCTCACTACCTGCTACCCTCCATCCTCAGCTGAGCAGTGGGGAATCACCCTGCTACCCTCCATACTCAGCTGGGCAGTGGGGAATCACCCTGCCCCATCACACCCGGACGCCACGTTGATGACTGAAGAGGCCAAACACACATGCACTGGCGGACTCAAAGGGGGGCGACCGCCCCTCCTGGTGCCCCCACAGTTGAAAAACGCCTCGCTTAAGTGCCCTTTTGAGTGGCAAAAATGCCCTTTTGTGTGCCGAAAATTAGAGGACGTGCCCTACTGGTGCCCCTCCAATGGTCTAAACTTGACCATGTGCCCCCACAGTTGAAAAACGTCGCACTAAAGTGCCCTTTTGAGTGGTAAAATTAGAGGATGTGCCCTATTGGCTGCCCTTCCAATGGTCTAAACTTGACCATGTGCACTGATGGGGTCCCATGTTGTGCAGTAGGTGCCCTTTTTTCCCCCGCCCCTTCAAACAGCCTGAGTCCACCACTGCACCGCAAGTATAAAAACAACTCATATTAGGATTGATACATGTCACTGCATTTCATTTTCTCCTCATTTGACCATGTCCTGATGGGAACAGTCTCAGTAAATCGATGCAATGGGCTTGGAACAGAAGCCAAAGGTATTTCACCTTGAGTCACAGCCCCAAAACTGGTTTGAACATTTCTCCAAAGACATTCAGATATGACAGTTGATTTAAGTTGATTCTACATCTAAACAGGAATTTGTGTAGTTGAAGGCACCCATTTGGGATATCACCAGTTTGGTAGAGTCTGAAAAATACAAAATTAGTAAATTCCCTGTAATACTAAACTAGTGTATCTAATGTATGTATGGCATGTCATATCCATCAATTTCCTCAGGTATCATGACTAGAGCACCACTCTGTTCATAGGCATAACCATTTTTAAATGTAATAATAATTGAATGTGAAATGTTTCTTTGTCAGAACCTTTTTTCTTCTGGGTCTCAGGAGGATAAATGGTGAAACCAACGGCTATACAAATACCATCAACTCAAAGCAGAACATTGTCATTTATTTCCACTTCACAGTTTTTTATAGCAACACTGAGACTTGTTGTTGACCTTTTGTTAATATGTGAACACTTTAAGGATCAGCCAGCTAACAAAGGCATGATCACACAATATTGGTCTTTTCTATTTCTTGGGTTTCATCATGTTTACCTCACTCACCTCTCTGTTGACCTTCAGCACTAATGCTGGCTGGGTGACAGTGGAACGTTCCAGAGAGAGAGAGAGAGCCAGAGATGGGCAGAGAAAGAGTCGTTTGATGTGCCGAAAAAAAGGATGTGGCACCTACAGTAAACATTACAAAATACCCTTAGCCTATGACTTCCTTCCACAAAGGATATAAACCATAACCCATCCCAACATGCTCCATTGCCCCTGTTTTGTTTGCGAGTGGAATTCATATCCCATACCCATGGTCCTTTTCCCAATCACTGCGGCTGAGAGATCAGCCTCATTGGCGCCAGTTCATGAAACTCAATCTCCCAAGATTCATCAGTTAACTCATCAACATCCTCCCTCTTGGTGTTTATTAAAACTACAGAATGATTTAAGACAGCAGGAAGTACAGTAGAACCTATGGTTGGTCTCTTTAATGGACAACACATTCCTGTGAACTCTTTTGATGATTATGCAGGATGTGCACTGGCGGACTCAGGGGGGGGGGCAGGGGGGGCGACCTCCTGGTGCCCCCACGGTTGAAAAACGTCTCTCTTAAGTGCCCTTTTGAGTGGCAAAAATGCCCTTTTGAGTGGCGAAAATGAGAGGACGTGCCCTATTGGTGCCCCTCCAATGGTCTAAACTTGACTATGTTTTTTCCTTTTCGCCCCTGCCCTTCAAACAGCCTGAGTCCGCCACTGAGGATGTGTATCACAAGGTGACATTAAACAATGTAAATTAATTGGCCCTGCAAATTACCGGCAAGGTGTTGAAACTATTGGCCTTGTTTCCCATCTGCACTGACTGTGATGGATAGTAGATGTTCATTTGCCAGGCTCCTCTCTTTCCTTTGACCAGCAGGTGCCACCAGGGACGCGGGAAGGGGGGTGCTGAGGGTGCTGCAGCACCCCCTAGCGGCAAGCAGAAGGAGCTCCTCCTGCCTGAATTTTAAAAATAAAAATATTATTCAAACAATAATTTAAAACAATATAATAACTATTGTTGCTTTTGGGAATAAAAATAAATGTGTTTTTTGTCATAAATGTAAAAATGTGTTTGTTAGTTTTAATGTTAGTGATCACATGGTCATATCTTGCTAGGGACTTGACATCCGAGTCTTGACACCCCCACCCCCACCCCCGTTTGACGAGCCGTGTCGACCAGACATACGTTTTCCTGGGAGGAAAATTGGAACAGAGACATTCGAGTTTCATTTCATTTTAAAAAAGCTGGTTTACCAGGTGGAAATGGTTGCATTATGTCACTGAAAGAGACCCTGTTCTTTGCTTCTCTTGCAGTAAAGCTATATAGAGAAGGGGTTAAGGCACCACGACAGAAAGACAAGTGCATTTACAGTAGGAGGCTTTTGTAAGTTTAGCCAACACGAGATGTCTGACATACATTCAGAATCGGTGAGATTGCTTGCTTCGCTTAACAACACTCCCATTAATGCTCTACTGTCGGACGTTGTTGAGAAAGAGCAACAGACGGCCAGAAACGTATTAGAACTGATATTCAGATCCATCCGATTCTTCGGCAGCGAAGGGCTTCCGTTAAGATGCAATACCAATCGACATGGAGTGCTGTCTGTAATAATGGTCAACATCATGTTTGTGGACATTGTGGGACACTGTGAGCTGAGTGGAAATTACTGTAAATTCCAACACATTGTTGGTAAAATATTTAACGTTACGTCTTTGTAGTGTGTGGGTGCATGCGTGCGTGCTTAACTATTATTGCCCGTGCATTGGGGCCCGTCGTTATGCCACTGTGTGCGTGTGAGCGAACGAGCAATCAGCGAGAGGGAGGGAGAGAAATCGTTATAATTTTTTCCCTGGCAATTTTTTCCCCTGTAGCGTATATAGACAGCACCTCAGCACCCCCAGTCAAAATACCTTCCCGCGTGCCTGGAGTGGACTGTTTTTTGCATTCGTTCTCAAGTTATATCAAAGTGTTGTTTTCTGCCTATCTGGAGCACATTTTGACTTGTTGTTGAATGCTCCTATAATGTAACTCTAAATGACAATCAGAGCAACTTGAATTATGTGTGTGCAGCCTTTTGCTCAAAAGTTATCAACGTTTCGTTTTCCGTGGACAAGCTACTGTGTTACTAACATAAACAAGCACCTGTGTTAATATAGACAAGCTACTGTGTTACTAATATAGACAATCTACTGTGTTACTAACATAAACAAGCACCTGTGTTAACGTAGACAAGCTACTGTGTTACTACAAGCTCCTGTGTTACTAACATAGACAAGCTACTGTGTTCTTAACATAAACAAGCACCTGTGTTAACATTGACAAGCTACTGTGTTACTAACATAAACAAGCACCTGTGTTAACATAGACAAGCTACTGTGTTACTAACATAGACAAGCTACTGTGTTATTAACTTTAACAAGCAGCTGTGTTAACAAAGACAAGCTACTGTGTTACTAACATAGACAAGCTACTGTGTTATTAACATAAACAAGCACCTGTGTTAACATAGAGCTACTGTGTTACTAACATAAACAAGCACCTGTGTTAACATAGACATGCTACTGTGTTACTAATATTGACAAGCACCTGTGTTAACATAGACATGCTACTGTGTTACTAATATTGACAAGCTACTGTGTTACTCTGTCCCATCGTGCTGATACCTTGCCGTGGTGGGGCAGCTTGTGTGCTTCTATGACTCTGAGAGCTATACCGGCCGGGGTTTACACCCCTGGCAGGTTCAACCAAGCCGGGCAGGTTTCAGAGGAGGGGCCAGACGAAAAGCAGCACCTGGTCCTCCAGGTTGGGGGTTGGGCGTGGGGCCAACAACCCCATCCCGTAGAAAACAATCCGTTACAAAAACGTTGACAACAGAACAGACCTCAGCCCTGGAAGAAGAAGGATCCTCAATGAGAGGAAATATGACGCTGTGTGATGAAAGCTGTCAAGTCACAGAAGTCACAGAGCCGAAACCCCTTCTGTCAACCAGAGACATACGAATTGGAACATGGAACGTCAGGACCTTGTATGAGACCGGAAAAACCATACAAGTAGCAGCAGAAATGAAGAGGTACAAACTAGATCTTTTAGGAATTAGTGAGTCACGATGGACACAATCTGGACAACAAAGACTGCAGACAGGAGAGCTGCTACTCTACTCTGGGCACGAAGAAGACAAAGCCCCTCACACTGAGGGGGTTGGCCTTTTGCTATCAACAACAGCAAAGAAAGCACTGATTGGATGGGAGGCACATGGATCAAGAATTATAACAGCCACCTTCAGAACCAAGAAAAGGAAAATCAAGTTGAACGTGATACAATGCTATGCACCAACCAATGACAGTGACGATGGAAAAAAGGATGAGTTCTACAACAGACTGCAGAGCATCCTGGATCAACAAAAAGGAAAAGACATCAACATTCTCATGGGGGACTTCAATGCAAAGATTGGCAGAGACAACACAGGCTTCGAAAAAGTGATGGGAAAGCATGGCCTAGGAGAAATGAATGAGAATGGAGAGAGATTTGTGGACACCTGTGCCCTGAACAACCTGGTTATCGGAGGAAGCGTCTTCCCACATAAGAGGATCCACAAGGCAACCTGGGTATCACCGGATGGAGTGACTGAGAACCAGATAGACCACTTCTGCATAACCAGCAAGTTCAGGAGATCACTACAGGACCTGCGAGTAAGGCGAGGAGCAGACATAGCATCAGACCACCACCTACTAAGCGCTATGCTCAAGTTGAAACTGAAGAAGCACTGGATGGAAACAACATCAAAGAAACAGAAATTCAATGTCCACCTCTTAAAAGACACACAGACAAGAGAAGTGTTCACACTGAAGCTGAAGAACAGATATCAAGCCTTGCAAGATCTAAGCAGTGACGAAGGAGACCAGCAAGACCAATGGGAAAGGATAAGGGAAACCCTCATAACAACATGTAAGGAAGTGATTGGAATAAAGAAGAGAAACCATAAAGAGTGGATATCAGCAGAAACACTACGCAACATAGAAGAAAGGAGACAGGAAAAGACAGACGTTAACAACAGCCGAACAAGGGCAACCAAGGCAAAAGCCCAAAGAGAGTACACTGAGGCAAACAGAAAGGTCAAAAGAAATGCCAAGAAGGACAAGCGAAACTACATCGACAACCTGGCTAAAGAAGCAGAAGAGGCAGCAGCAAAAGGAAACATGA
Organism: Nansenia antarctica; assembly: GCF_963989245.1. Taxonomy (NCBI): domain Eukaryota; kingdom Metazoa; phylum Chordata; class Actinopteri; order Argentiniformes; family Microstomatidae; genus Nansenia; species Nansenia antarctica. Next base: position 9,960,956 of record NC_137692.1, on the reverse strand, counting down.
AGGAACTGTATGACACCACCAAGAAACTGTCCGGAAAGTTCAGCAGACCAGAACAACCAATCAAAAACAAGGAAGGAAAGACCATCACAAGACTGGACCAACAGCAAGAGGGATGGGCAGAGTATTTTGAAGAACTCCTGAATAGACCGACACCACATAACCCCCCGGACATTCAACCTGCGGAGACTGACTTAGTCATCAACTGTGGAAAGCCCAGCAAGCAGGAAATCCAACAGGCCATTGCACAACTAAAGAATAGTAAGGCAGCAGGACCAGACAACATCCCTGCCGAGGCACTGAAGGCAGACATAGACACCTCGGTAGAGATGCTACACCCCCTGTTCAAGAAGATATGGGAGGAAGAGGAAGGGCCAACAGACTGGAAAGAAGGCTACTTGGTCAAAATACCTAAGAAAGGAGACCTCAGCCAATGCCACAACTACAGAGGAATCATGCTTTTATCAGTGCCAGGAAAAATCTTCAACAGAATCCTCCTCGAGCGAATAAAGAAAGTGGTGGATCGTCAGCTAAGAGACCAGCAGGCAGGCTTCCGACCCAATAGATCATGTGTAGACCAGATTGCAACCCTCCGAATCATAGTTGAGCAATCATTGGAATGGAACTCTCCATTATACATCAACTTTGTAGACTACGAGAAGGCATTTGACAGTCTCCACAGAAACACCCTCTGGAAATTGCTTCGACACTACGGCATACCAGAAAAGCTTGTTAACATCATGAGGAACTCCTATGAAGGAATGACCTGCAGAGTCATACACAGCGGGCAGCTCACACGAAGCTTCCAAGTGAAGACCGGAGTAAGGCAAGGCGGTATACTGTCCCCCTTCCTCTTCCTCCTGGCCATTGACTGGATATTGAAGACCACAACGGCACAGAGGAGAAACGGGATCCAGTGGACACTCTCAACACAACTGGACGACCTAGACTTCGCAGACGACCTTGCCCTACTATCCCACAGTCGACAACAGATGCAGGAGAAGACAAACATACTGGCAGACACCTCAACACAACTAGGCCTCAACATCCACCAAGCAAAGACCAAAATCCTAAAGATCAACACAAACAACGAAGACCCAGTAAACCTGGAGGGAACAGCACTCGAGGAAGTAGAATCCTTCACCTACCTAGGTAGCATCATAGACAAGAAGGGTGGCACGGAGGCAGATGTCAGAGCAAGAATCAGCAAGGCAAGGGCCTCATACATCCAACTAAAGAACATCTGGAGCTCCAAGGTAATCAGTCAGCGGACAAAGATCAGACTCTTCAAATCCAACATCAAGCCAGTACTCCTATACGGATCAGAGACGTGGAGGACAACCAAGATCACAATGACTAGAGTGCAGTCATTCATCAACAGATGCCTGAGGCGGATCCTGAACATCCACTGGCCAGATACCATCAGTAACAACGATCTCTGGCAGAGAACGGGCGAACAACCAGTGGAAGAACAAATCAAGAGAAGAAGGTGGGGATGGATCGGCCACACACTACGCAAACCAAACACCAGCACCACCAGACAGGCCCTTAGATGGAACCCCCAAGGCAAAAGGAAGAGAGGCCGGCCCAAGAACACCTGGCGCAGGGACTTGGAGACAGACATCACACAGAGTGGACTAACATGGAAACAGCTGGAAAGCAAAGCACAGGACAGAGGACCCTGGCGAACTGTTGTCGACGGCCTATGCTCCTCCAAAAGGAGCGATAGGCGTAAGTAAGTAAGTAACTGTGTTACTAACATAAACAAGCACCTGTGTTAACATAGACAAGCTACTGTGTTACTAACATAAACAAGCACCTGTGTTAACATAGACAAGCTACTGTGTTATTAACATAAACAAGCACCTGTGTTAACATAGACAAGCTACTGTGTTATTAACATAAACAAGCTACTGTGTTAACATAGACAAGCTACTGTGTTACTAACATAAACAAGCACCTGTGTTAACATAGACACGCTACTGTGTTACTAACAAAGACAAGTTACTGTCTTACTAATATAGACAAGCTACTGTGTTACTAACAAAGACAAGCTACTGTGTTACTAACATAGACAAGCTACTGTGTTACTAACATAAACAAGCTACTGTGTTAACATAGACATGCTACTGTGTTACTAATATTGACAAGCTACTGTGTTACTGCCTTTCTGGAGCACATTTTGACTTGTTGTTGAATGCTCCTATAATGTAACTCTAAATGACAATCAGAGCAACTTGAATTACGTTTGTGCAGCCTTTTGCTCAAAAGTTATCAACGTTTCATTTTCAGAGTCTCTTTTGACAATCTCTTCGAGAGCTGTTTTCAGTCATTAACAGAGCTGTTCTAAAAGTGTCCAAGTGGCCTGTTCTGAGAGTGGACTGTTTTTTGCATTCGTTCTCAAGTTATATCAAACTATCAAAGTGTTGTTTTCTGCCTTTCTGGAGCACATTTTGACTTGTTGTTAAATGCTCCTATAATGTAACTCTAAATGACAATCAGAGTATGTTGAATTACGTGTGTGCAGCCTTTTGCTCAAAAGTTATCAATGTTTCGTTTTCAGAGTCTCTTTTGACAATCTCTTAAAGAGCTGATTTCAGTCATTAACAGAGCTGTCCAAGAGGCCTGTTCTGAGAGTGGACTGTTTTTTGCATTCGTTCTCAAGTTATATCAAAGTGTTGTTTTCTGCCTTTCTGGTGCACATTTTCACTTGTTGTTGAATGCTCCTATAATGTAACTCTAAATGACAATCAGAGCAACTTGAATTACGTGTGTGCAACCTTTTGCTCAAAAGTTATCAACGTTTCGTTTTCCGTGGACAAGCTACTGTGTTACTAATATAGACAATCTACTGTGTTACTAACATAAACAAGCACCTGTGTTAACGTAGACAAGCTACTGTGTTACTACAAGCTCCTGTGTTACTAACATAGACAAGCTACTGTGTTATTAACATAAACAAGCACCTGTGTTAACATTGACAAGCTACTGTGTTACTAACATAAACAAGCACCTGTGTTAACATAGACAAGCTACTGTGTTACTAACATAGACAAGCTACTGTGTTATTAACTTTAACAAGCAGCTGTGTTAACAAAGACAAGCTACTGTGTTACTAACATAGACAAGCTACTGTGTTATTAACATAAACAAGCAGCTGTGTTAACAAAGACAAGCTACTGTGTTACTAACAAAGACAAGCTACTGTGTTATTAACATAAACAAGCACCTGTGTTAACATAGAGCTACTGTGTTACTAACATAAACAAGCACCTTTGTTAACATAGACATGCTACTGTGTTACTAATATTGACAAGCTACTGTGTTACTAACATAAACAAGCACCTGTGTTAACATAGACAAGCTACTGTGTTACTAACATAAACAAGCACCTGTGTTAACATAGACACGCTACTGTGTTACTAAGCTACTGTGTTATTAACATAGACAAGCTACTGTGTTATTAACATAAACAAGCACCTGTGTTAACATAGACAAGCTACTGTGTTACTAACATAAACAAGCACCTGTGTTAACATAGACACGCTACTGTGTTACTAACAAAGACAAGTTACTGTCTTACTAATATAGACAAGCTACTGTGTTAACATAGACATGCTACTGTGTTACTAACATAGACAAGCTACTGTGTTAACATAGACATGCTACTGTGTTACTTACTAATATTGACAAGCTACTGTGTTACTGCCTTTCTGGAGCACATTTTGACTTGTATGGAGCACATTTTGACTTGTTAAATGCTCCTATAATGTAACTCTAAATGACAATCAGAGTATGTTGAATTACGTGTGTGCAGCCTTTTGCTCAAAAGTTATCAACGTTTCATTTTCAGAGTCTCTTTTGACAATCTCTTCGAGAGCTGTTTTCAGTCATTAACAGAGCTGTTCTAAAAGTGTCCAAGTGGCCTGTTCTGAGAGTGGACTGTTTTTTGCATTCGTTCTCAAGTTATATCAAACTATCAAAGTGTTGTTTTCTGCCTTTCTGGAGCACATTTTGACTTGTTGTTAAATGCTCCTATAATGTAACTCTAAATGACAATCAGAGTATGTTGAATTACGTGTGTGCAGCCTTTTGCTCAAAAGTTATCAATGTTTCGTTTTCAGAGTCTCTTTTGACAATCTCTTAAAGAGCTGATTTCAGTCATTAACAGAGCTGTCCAAGAGGCCTGTTCTGAGAGTGGACTGTTTTTTGCATTCGTTCTCAAGTTATATCAAAGTGTTGTTTTCTGCCTTTCTGGTGCACATTTTCACTTGTTGTTGAATGCTCCTATAATGTAACTCTAAATGACAATCAGAGCAACTTGAATTACGTGTGTGCAACCTTTTGCTCAAAAGTTATCAACGTTTCGTTTTCCGTGGACAAGCTACTGTGTTACTAATATAGACAATCTACTGTGTTACTAACATAAACAAGCACCTGTGTTAACGTAGACAAGCTACTGTGTTACTACAAGCTCCTGTGTTACTAACATAGACAAGCTACTGTGTTATTAACATAAACAAGCACCTGTGTTAACATTGACAAGCTACTGTGTTACTAACATAAACAAGCACCTGTGTTAACATAGACAAGCTACTGTGTTACTAACATAGACAAGCTACTGTGTTATTAACTTTAACAAGCAGCTGTGTTAACAAAGACAAGCTACTGTGTTACTAACATAGACAAGCTACTGTGTTATTAACATAAACAAGCAGCTGTGTTAACAAAGACAAGCTACTGTGTTACTAACAAAGACAAGCTACTGTGTTATTAACATAAACAAGCACCTGTGTTAACATAGAGCTACTGTGTTACTAACATAAACAAGCACCTGTGTTAACATAGACATGCTACTGTGTTACTAATATTGACAAGCTACTGTGTTACTAACATAAACAAGCACCTGTGTTAACATAGACAAGCAACTGTGTTACTAACATAGACAAGCTACTGTGTTATTAACATAAACAAGCAGCTGTGTTACTAACAAAGACAAGCTACTGTGCTACTAACATAAACAAGCACCTGTGTTAACATAGAGCTACTGTGTTACTAACATAAACAAGCACCTGTGTTAACATAGACAAGCTACTGTGTTACTAACATAGACAAACTACTGTGTTATTAACATAAACAAGCACCTGTGTTAACATTGACAAGCTACTGTGTTACTAATATAGACAATTTACTGTGTTACTTACATAAACAAGCACCTGTGTTAACATAGACAAGCTACTGTGTTACTAACATAGACAAGCTACTGTGTTATTAACATAAACAAGCACCTGTGTTAACATTGACATGCTACTGTGTTACTAATATAGACAATTTACTGTGTTACTAACATAAACAAGCACCTGTGTTAACATAGACATGCTACTGTGTTACTAATATAGACAAGCTACTGTGTTACTAACATAAACAAGCACCTGTGTTAACATAGAGCTACTGTGTTACTAACATAAACAAGCTACTGTGTTAACATAGACAAGCTACTGTGTTACTAACATAAACAAGCACCTGTGTTAACATAGACACGCTACTGTGTTACTAATAAAGACAAGCTACTGTGTTACTAACATAAACAAGCACCTGTGTTAACATAGACAAGCTACTGTGTTACTAATATTGACAAACTACTGTGTTACTAACATAAACAAGCTACCTTCAGATTCAGATTCAGATTCAGATTCAGATTCAGATTCAGATTCAGATTCAGATAACGTTTATTGCCATTATGCATACACATATAGGAATTTGCTTCGACATTACAGTAAGTGCGTTTATACTTTTTTCACGTGTCAAAAAACGATAACAGTTATTAACATAGACAAGCTACTGTGTTATTAACATAAACAAGGACCTGTGTTAACATAGACAAGCTACTGTGTTACTAACATAAACAAGCACCTGTGTTAACATAGACAAGCTACTGTGTTATTAACATAGACAAGCTACTGTGTTATTAACATAGACAAGCACCTGTGTTAACATAGACAAGCTACTGTGTTATTAACATAGACAAGCACCTGTGTTAACATAGACAAGCTACTGTGTTACTAACATAAACAAGCACCTGTTTTAACATAGACAAGCTACTGTGTTATTAACATAGACAAGCACCTGTATTAACATTGACAAGCTACTGTGTTACTAACATAAACAAGAACCTGTTCTAACATAGACAAGCTACTGTGTTATTAACTTTAACAAGCAGCTGTGTTAACAAAGACAAGCTACTGTGTTACTAACATAAACAAGCAGCTGTGTTAACAAAGACAAGCTACTGTGTTACTAACATAAACAAGCACCTGTGTTAACATAAACAAGCACCTGTGTTATTAACATAAACAAGCACCTGTGTTAACATAGACAAGCTACTGTGTTACTAACATAGACATGCTACTGTGTTACTAATATTGACAAGCTACTGTGTTACTGCCTTTCTGGAGCACATTTTGACTTGTTGTTGAATGCTCCTATAATGTAACTCTAAATGACAATCAGAGCAACTTGAATTACGTTTGTGCAGCCTTTTGCTCAAAAGTTATCAATGTTTCGTTTTCAGAGTCTCTTTTGACAATCTCTTCGAGAGCTGTTTTCAGTCATTAACAGAGCTGTTCTGAAAGTGTCCAAGCGGCCTGTTCTGAGAGTGGACTGTTTTTTGCATTCGTTCTCAAGTTATATCAAACTATCAAAGTGTTGTTTTCTGCCTTTCTGGAGCACATTTTGACTTGTTGTTGAATGCTCCTATAATGTAACTCTAAATGACAATCAGAGCAACTTGAATTACGTTTGTGCAGCCTTTTGCTCAAATGTTATCAATGTTTCGTTTTCAGAGTCTCTTTTGACAATCTCTTCGAGAGCTGTTTTCAGTCATTAACAGAGCTGTTCTGAAAGTGTCCAAGCGGCCTGTTCTGAGAGTGGACTGTTTTTTTTATTCGTTCTCAAGTTATATCAAAGTGTTGTTTTCTGCCTTTCTGGAGCACATTTTGACTTGTTGTTGAATGCTCCTATAATGTAACTCTAAATGACAATCAGAGTATCTTGAATTACGTGTGTGCAGCCTTTTGCTCAAAAGTTATCAACGTTTCATTTTCAGAGTCTCTTTTGACAATCTCTTAAAGAGCTGATTTCAGTCATTAACAGAGCTGTTCTGAAAGTGTCCAAGCGGCCTGTTCTTAGAGTGGACTGTTTTTTGCATTCGTTCTCAAGTTATATCAAACTATCAAAGTGTTGTTTTCTGCCTTTCACGAGCACATTTTGACTTGTTGTTGAATAATCCTATAATGTAACTCTAAATGACAATCAGAGCAACTTGAATTGCGTGTGTGCAGCCTTTTGCTCAAAAGTGATCAACGTTTCGTTTTCGGAGTCTCTTTTGACAATCTCTTAAAGAGCTGGTTTCAGTCATTAACATAGCTGTTCTGAAAGTGTCCAAGCGGCATGTTCTGAGAGTGGACTGTTTTTTGCATTCGTTCTCAAGTTATATCAAAGTGTTGTTTTCTGCCTTTCTCGAGCACATTTTGACTTGTTGTTGAATGCTCCTACAATGTAACTCTAAATGACAATCAGAGCAACTTGAATTACGTGTGTGCAGCCTTTTGCTAAAAAGTTGTCAACGTTTCGTTTTCAGTGGACAAGCTACTGCAGGGGTATTCAATTACAAATTCAGTTGGGCCAGATTTGAAAATCAAGAAATTTTGCTGGGCCAGACATTTTCAGCGGCCAGTAGCCTAGGCACCAGGTAATGACACATTTCAAACCAACACAAATGAATGTAGGCCTAATGAAATACAAGCAGTTTATTTATAGTTTTCCTTTTAAATTAGGTAACATCTGACACAGGCACGTCAAAAGTAATCTCAAAGTGCATACAAAAGTGTACAGTAGTATACCAATAAAAAAAATTCCTTTTGTAAAATATAAATGTTGGTCATAGCTGACCCAGGCACATCACAAAGTGCTTTTAACTGAATGAAAATAACCATCAACGCCTTGAGTGCACGCTGAATTTAACAAGTTACAATTACAGTTAAACAATAAAATAGAATCTAATCTAATCTAATCTTACCCTGCTGACTTTCTTAGTCTGAGAAGTGACATGTTTTAATCTGAACAAGAGCAGTGACATTTGGCTCATAAGATGTCAATGCAATCCGAAGGCATTGGTGAAGAGTACTGTCAGTCAGGGAACAACGAGAGCTGCTTTTTATTGTGTTCATGTGTGAAAAGCTTGATTCACAGGTGAATGTTGATCCAAACATACTGAGCACATGGATTGCTACTTTCTTAACGTTAGGGAACTGGTGCACGTTGACATTACTCAAAAACTTCGCAGGTCCATTAGTGCAAAGCTCCTGTGCCATGGTTACGGATGACTGCATGTCAACAAGTTCGAGTATGAATTTCCCCTCGTCGATGGAAGGCACCACTCCCTTTCCTCTGGTGGATAAGTCCCCTTCTATTGCAGCAGTGAACGGGTCTCTGGCAAAGCCCATCACCTCTGCGGGCAGAGCAAGTCCATCCAGTCGACCAGCAAAGTTCTCTTTCAACCTCGCAATGAAAACAGTCATCACATCTGTGATTTGTGCCGGGGATGAGACGCATTTGCGGAGCGTTGGAAAAATGCAGCATTCTGCCGGTGCAGAAGTCGGCCGCGAAAAGGTCCAGTTTGACTTGGAACGCGCCTGTTCCACAAGATCAATCACAGTTTTGTCTCTGCCTTGTAGCCCCACATTTAGGTCATTCAGGTGTTTGAATATGTCGCTCAGAAAGCAGACATCAGCCATGAAGTTGTCGTCCAGTATACGATTCAGGTGTGTTTCTGCCTTCGTTTGCTTGCTGCTGCGGAGGAAAGTTGTAATCTCCTCTCTGAGATCACGGAAACGCTCCAGTGCCTTGCCTTAATTTGGACAGCCACCTGACGTCGTTATGCAAAAGCAGATCGTGGTGCTCAGCAGACATTTCTGACAGCAGCTTGCGGAATAAGTTAATAATAATAATAATAATAATAATGTTGGAGGCTCGAAGTGGTGCGAATAAAATTAATTGTAGCCATCACGTTGTCCATTGTTGTTTTAAGCTCCCCGCTTAGTTTGTTTAGAGTGTTATATTCACGTTCTGTAGGCTACTATTGTAGACATTTCTGCATGAATTTCTGAACACTTGCGAAATACGTTTTTCTCTGCTTTTATGGCTGGGCCAATCGGGGGTCACGTCTGGGCCGCATGCGGCCCCCGGGCCGCTAATTGAATAGGCCTGAGCTACTGTGTTACTAACATAAACAAGCACCTGTGTTAATATAGACAAGCTACTGTGTTACTAATATAGACAATCTACTTTGTTACTAACATAAACAAGCACCTGTGTTAACGTAGACAAGCTACTGTGTTACTACAAGCACCTGTGTTAACAATGACAAGCTACTGTGTTACTAACATAGACAAGCTACTGTGTTATTAACATAAACAAGCACCTGTGTTAACATAGACAAGCTACTGTGTTACTAACAAAGACAAGCTACTGTGTTATTAACTTTAACAAGCAGCTGTGTTAACAAAGACAAGCTACTGTGTTACTAACATAGACAAGCTACTGTGTTATTAACTTTAACAAGCAGCTGTGTTAACAAAGACAAGCTACTGTGTTATTAACATAAACAAGCACCTGTGTTAACATAGAGCTACTGTGTTACTAACATAAACAAGCACCTGTGTTAACATAGACATGCTACTGTGTTACTATTGACAAGCTACTGTGTTACTAACATAAACAAGCACCTGTGTTAACATAGACAAGCTACTGTGTTACTAACATAAACAAGCACCTGTGTTAACATAGACACGCTACTGTGTTACTAACATAGACAAGCTACTGTGTTATTAACATAAACAAGCACCTGTGTTAACATAGAGCTACTGTGTTACTAACATAAACAAGCACCTGTGTTAACATAGACATGCTACTGTGTTACTATTGACAAGCTACTGTGTTACTAACATAAACAAGCACCTGTGTTAACATAGACAAGCTACTGTGTTACTAACATAAACAAGCACCTGTGTTAACATAGACATGCTACTGTGTTACTAACATAAAAAGCACCTGTGTTAACATAGACAATCTACTGTGTTATTAACATAAACAAGCACCTGTATTAACATTGACAAGCTACTGTGTTACTAACATAAACAAGCACCTGTGTTAACATAGACAAGTTACTGTGTTATTAACTTTAACAAGCAGCTGTGTTAACAAAGACAAGCTACTGTGTTACTAACATAAACAAGCACCTGTGTTATTAACATAAACAAGCACCTGTGTTAACATAGACAAGCTACTGTGTTACTAACATAAACAAGCACCTGTGTTATTAACATAAACAAGCACCTGTGTTAACATAGACAAACTACTGTGTTACTAACATAAACAAGCACCTGTGTTATTAACATAAACAAGCACCTGTGTTAACAAAGACAAGCTACTGTGTTACTAACATAGACAAGCACCTGTGTTAACATAGACACGCTACTGTGTTACTAACATAGACAAGCTACTGTGTTATTAACATAGGCAAACTACTGTGTTATTAACATAAACAAGCACCTGTGTTAACATAGACAAGCTACTGTGTTATTAACATAAACAAGCTACTGTGTTAACATAGACAAGCTACTGTGTTACTAACATAAACAAGCACCTGTGTTAACATAGACAAGCTACTGTGTTACTAATATTGACAAACTACTGTGTTACTAACATAAACAAGCTACTGTGTTACTAACATAAACAAGCACCTGTGTTAACATAGACAAGCTACTGTGTTACTAATATAGACAAGCTACTGTGTTATTAACATAAACAAGCACCTGTGTTCACATAGACAAGCTACTGTGTTACTAACATAAACAAGCACCTGTGTTAACATAGACAAGCTACTGTGTTACCAGTGATGTGAATAACGGCGTTAGAATAAACGGCGTTACTAACGACGTTACTTTTTTCAGTAACGGGTAATCTAAATGATTACTATTTCCATCGTTATAACGCCGTTACCGTTACCGCTAATTCAATGCGGCGCGTTACTAGTTGCTTTACTGAAGCTTCTCATTGTCATCCGACCTCAGTCACAGCTGCAACGGTGTTTTTGATTGCTGGGGAGGGGAGGGGCGAGACAACCGCTTAAGTGATCATGATTGGGTATGGTAGAGCCAACCATAGTTCAGTGTTGTGCGGATGTTTCTACACACAAACCACACGCGCGCACAGCACCACACACACGCTCAAACTATCAGAGAGCAATGGCGAGTCCCGAGTGTTCTGAGGTGAACGTGGTGTTTTCACGGTGGAAATACAGGCACTATTTCAACTTCATTGAGGTAAAATGTAAAAACGTACATGTGATGTGTACTTTATGTCCCGGAGCTAAACGTTTGTCCACGTCCGTTGTAAGCAACTCTAACCTGATGAAGCATCTCTCAACGGCACACGCTTCTACAAAACTAGTGGCTAAAACCGTTGATGATGATAGCAGGCCAGGTGTGGCAAACGTGAGCTCCGCTAACAAAGAAGGACACGGAGCCACGCCGTCCAAGCAGCTAAAGCTGGATTTTTCTGCGTCAGCTCCACAAAAACTTGTGACACAGACTGAACTGAACGGAATGATAGGCAGGTATGTTGTTGAGAACATGCTTCCGTTATCAACAGTTGATTCTGACTCCTTCAGAGCCCTAATTGCCAAAATACCGGCGAGAGGAGGGGCCGGTCCGCCATGCAGAAAGACGTTTTCTAAATATATAGACGCCGAGTACGCCAAAATGAATGCCGAGCTCCAAAATAAATTTGAAGAGTTAGAATATGTCTCTACAACTGCAGACATTTGGACTGCACATAATAAAAGCTATCTTGGCGTGACCGCGCATTGGATTCATCCACATAGCATGGAACGAAGGAAAGCAGCCCTGGCATGCAGACGATTCAAGGGCCGTCATACTCACGACAGTATTGCAACTGAACTTGACTACATTCACTCATCCTATGGCATATCCCACAAAATAACATCAACTGTCACGGATAATGGCTCTAATTTCGTCAAGGCCTTCAAAATGTACCAGCCAGCCAAGGAGGATGACTCTGGGGAGGATGAGGATGAGGTGACTTTTATGAACATTAATGATGTCTTGCAAAACAGTGTTGGTGATGATGCTGTGATTACTTTGCCGCCACATCAGAGATGTGCATCGCACACATTAAACCTGGTTTCATGTACTGATGTTGACAAGTGGCTACTGTCAAGACCAGAAGCAAAAGCAATATACAGAAGTGCTACGACAAAATGCACAGGCTTATGGAACAAGGCTAGCCGTTCAACGGTGGCCGCAGAGACCGTGGATGATGTCATCGCAAGGAAGCTGCTAGTCCCTTGCACTACAAGATGGAACTCGTTCTATGATGCCCTTGTTCGAATCTGTGAGATCCCTATAGTCGAGCTGAACACCATCTCCTCCAAGTTCGGGTTGAAAGCCATCACTGAACGAGAGCATCAGTTCATCAGGGAGTACTGTAGTGTAATGAAGCCACTAACAGTGGCCTTAGACATTCTTCAGGGAGAAGACCACTGTTTCCATGGCACACTCCTACCCACGCTCGAGACACTGATGTTCAAGACCCTGGAACTGAAGAGTGGCCTGCAAATCCTTGTTGACCTCCCAGAGGCAGTTGTCAAGGTAAGAACTAGTATTTATCTTTAAATACATTAAATGCATCCATACATTATGAAAAGTTTTTAAATATGGTTAATGTGTAATGCTATTAGTGTGTGTGTGTGTGTGTGTGTGTGTGTGTGTGTGTTTGTGTGTGTGTGTGTGTGTGTGTGTGTGTAAGACAGTCAGTATAATATGCTCTTTGCATTATGTATCATTTCAGGCAATCAAAACAAGATTTGCAGAGGTGCTGGAAAGCGACAATGCTGTCTTGGCTGCTGTGACTCTGCCCAGGTTTAAACTACGTTGGCTGCGGACACAGGACAGGAAGGATAAGGCCAAGGCAAGTCTGCTGGCAGAGTGCCGGAAAAGTGTCCAAGACGAAGACCAGCAAACAGGTACTACCAGCACACCAACACTCACTGACTCAGCCATAGAGGAGTTCTTTTCCTTTGAGGATGAGGATGACCCCTCTGCTACTGCTGAAAGTGAAGTTATGGATTATCTCAAATCAGGAGGACAAGGGATGGACACTCTTAATGGATTTCCACGGATAAAGAACATTTCACTCAAATACAATGCAGCCACTCCATCCAGCGCCCCCGTAGAGAGACTGTTTAGCCTGGGGAAGCTCGTCTTCACTCCAAAGAGGAACAGGCTCTCTGACCAGAAGTTTGAAAAGCTTCTGCTTTTAAGATACAATCACTGGTTTAATGGCTAGGATGGTTAGATGACTGGGTTGGCTGGATGAATGAATGCATGCATGGATGGATGAGTGTTAGGAAGGAGTGTATGGATGGATTTCAGTACTACTTTAAAAGCACTTCATATTGTTTAACTGTTTACTTTTGTTGTGTTGAAAATACTTGAAGTTACAGTCTGTCTACCAGTTGAAGTTGTGTGACAGTTTGATTTATTTAATTTACACAACAAAGATTTAAAAGCACTTCATATTGTTAAATGTTTACTTTTGTAATGAAGAAAATACTTGAAGTACAGTATGTACTGTATACCAGTTGTGGTCTGTTGAAGTGCAATAAATATGAAAAGTTCCCTGCAAATCCAAATTATTTTCTTCCTGATAGGGACACTTTGGTCCCCTAGATGGCACATTTATCTTCTAATCTGGCAGTGGGTAAGCTTTTCCTTGTCACATTTGGCTGACTGACACCACGGCTAGCCCACTGCACCGTGGTAAAAAGTAACGCAATAGTTACTTTCCCTAGTAACTAGTTACTTTTATAATGAAGTAATTCAGTTACTAACTCAGTTACTTTTTTGGATAAGTAACTAGTAACTATAACTAATTACTTTTTTAAAGTAACGTGCCCAACACTGTGTGTTACTAACAAAGACAAGTTACTGTGTTACTAACATAGACACGCTACTGTGTTACTAATATTGACAAGCTACTGTGTTACTGCCTTTCTGGAGCACATTTTGACTTGTTGTTGAATGCTCCTATAATGTAACTCTAAATGACAATCAGAGCAACTTGAATTACGTTTGTGCAGCCTTTTGCTCAAAAGTTATCAACGTTTCGTTTTCAGAGTCTCTTTTGACAATCTCTTCGAGAGCTGTTTTCAGTCATTAACAGAGCTGTTCTGAAAGTGTCGAAGCAGCCTGTTCTGAGAGTGGACTGTTTTTTGCATTCGTTCTCAAGTTATATCAAACTATCAAAGTGTTGTTTTCTGCCTTTCTGGAGCACATTTTGACTTGTTGTTGAATACTCCTATAATGTAACTCTAAATGACAATCAGAGTATGTTGAATTTACGTGTCAACTTGAATTACGTGTGTGCAAGCCTTTTGCTCATGTCGTATATTTCTGTAGTATGTATGATCTATGTATGAATATGTAGTATATTTTAAACACACACACATACCAGGGCATGCAAGGACATGATGCCCTCTAACAATGAGGGTTCTATGGCAACCAGATGACCAACAGAGACCTCTGGGGGTTGGGCAAACACACATACATTCTGGCCCCTCCCCTCTTGAACAAAACGGGCAGGCTAGCTAGAGAGCTTCCTCTTTTTCCAGCCCAGGCCACAGGATCAACACATGTATGTATAAATCTGTTTGTAACTCGGATTAAATCGTCTTAAACTCAATAACTGTTCTTTGATTCATAACCAATAAGAAATACACAACACATGGCGAGCCTAGCAACGGAGATAAATATAGCTTAATTTACAGTATTTTGCAAACTCTTCAATCAAACGAAGAAGGTAGGTTTTCTGCAGAGACCTCTCTCTAGTTGATTGGTGTGTTCAAAATAGACTGTAAATCTCAGATAAGTTATAGTCAAAAGAATCTTGTGTAACGGTAATCTTGTTGGAATAGAAACAAACTTTTCATAATCTTTAATAAGTGGGGTTGGTGAGAGCCGGACTTTGAAGCCCGTTTTTTGTAAAATATAGTGTTTGATGGTAAGGTATGTGATTTGTAAGTTGTATGGTATTGGAATATCGTGTGTGTCTGTGTAAAATTCGGTAAAATTGTGTTTATGTGTTAAAGTGTAAATGGACTGTGTAGTCTATTTTTGTAAGATATGTGCAGAACTGTAGACTCCATTACTCTGTGTGTGTGAAAGGACGCCATTGTCCATTGTTGTAAACGGAGCGATAACACGCACGCTCGGGCACGCGCGCAGACGTGCGGACACACACAGGCCTAGATATCTCTGTGAAGAGACTGTGGAAAACGTGAATGCATTGTAGAATATTTGAATGAGATTTAATTTGGTAAATAATAGTTTAACTGGATTGAAAGATAATCGTGAAATTGTTGTGTCGTGGAGAATGTAATTTGTTTGTGAAAACAAAGTTGTGTTAAGATTATTGATTAAGGCGAAAACAGAGGGCGCGGTCTCCCCCAGAAGGAAAGGACAAAGACTTGCCCCTCCCCCCCTCCTGTTGGTCCGGGCACACATGCACGAGCGTCAGGGCTTGTACACACATTGCTTCAAGAATACAGACACGTAGGGGGGTTGCGTGTGATTGTTGCATTACATAGATTGTAGTAATTCAAAGTTAGAAAGATAGTGAATTGATCATCAGGGTATTTAAAGTAGTTTAAAGATATTTGTCATTGTCTGTTAAAAGTAAAGATAGATTGTGGGCTTTTGATAGATTCAAAGGAAAAGAGGCTGACTGTCTAATGAAAACCATTCTGAATAACCATTCATTTTGTTAACAGATAATTGACTCCACAGGTTTTAAATCAATGTATATGATTATATAATGAATAATTCTAACTAATCGTTCATTCCTTTCACTTAACAGTTGAATTATTTATAGATTGTAAAAAATAATAGGTTGTGACTTGAGATCACGACAGGGTGGTCTGAAGCAATCGATACCCAAGTCGGTTGCTTGGCGCCATCTGCTGGACAAAACACGACAAGACATTTTAAAACACTGATCCTCTCTGAAATCTATCTGAGGTCGATGAAATAATCCTTTACATTAATAAATGGATGGTTGTAAATGATTGTAATATATTACATTACTTTAATTAATTTAATTAATTACAAATTGATTGAATTAATTATTCAGATCATTTTATTTTTCTGTTTTCACAAAACTTTGATCAATTGTTTTGTGACAATCTAATGATAACCATTCCTTTGTTTGATATGTTGATAATAGCTAATTGACTTCACAGGTTTACATCAATGAAGTGTCAATGAATAATTCTAACTAATCATTCATTCCTTCCCAATAACAAGTCGATTTCTTTACAGATTGTAATGAATAATTAATCATTCATTCCTTCCCAATAACAAGTCGATTTCTTTACAGGTTATAATTAATATTCGTATTTTACACCTTTTTATTTCAAGTTAGGTCATGTCCACAGCTTTTGATTAGGAATAGCAGAATAGTTTGTATTGATAATTAAGCAGTAAAAGGGTTTTTGTAAATCAGTGAATACTTAGGTGTTGACCAGCCTTTGTGATTTAATAATTGTGTTGACCAGAACTGTAATTAGTATTGAATGAGTAATTAAGTGACACATATTCATAAACAATTAGGAAACACATTTAAGTATAAAGTACATACACAGATATTAGATTTAAGTTAATACTGCACTGACATACACAAGAGGCAAATCTGTTGTTCTGGGTTGTAGTGATTTTGTGTGGACGGTTAATACAGTTAAATTGGACTAGCATTTGTTTAGCAAATAAGGCAAAATAAGGTGGGTTGTAAGAAGCGTACACCTTATCTAATATAGAATATTGTCAGCATATTGAGCAAGTAGAATGGGGTCAAATTCAACGAAGCTGTTAAAAGATATTAGTGAACATCGTGGAATGTTGGCTACGTTATCCCCTATGGCTGTAGTGGAAAAAATGAATCCTCTTGTTAGGGAAATTAGCAAAATGTCTACGAAATGGAATAGCCGTTGGGCATACATTGAACAGCCGTGGCCGAAAGAGGGCAGCCTTAATTTACAAATAATTGCAACATTGGAAATACTTATCAATGGGCACAAAGCACATCAAAGAGGAAAGATTAGATCAGAGAAACGCAAGTTAGAGTTAGCTATTTTAGATCTATTTAAGGTAGAGGGACAGAAAATAGCTCAGATGGAACCGGAAAAGAAAAAAGAATTGGCCAGAACACTGGAACAGAAATTGAACATTCCATCCCCAGACATGTGTCCTGTCTCCAGTCCCCCTCCATATGCTAAGGCACTGGAGGACCATTCCCAGAAGAAGAAGAAGGAGCCAAGGGGAAAAGGGGACGACAGGAGTGACAAGGAAGATGACAGCGAAGATGGCAGTGAAGACTCAAGTGATGACGACAATGCAGATGGAGGCTACAACGCTCAGGTCAGGAAGATGATAGCCACAGCCGAAAGGAAAGGTGGGAGAAGACGCCGGGAGAAAGCGGAAAGAGAGGAAGAAAGACACCACAGACGGCTGAAGGAGCAACGAGAAAGAGAGGAAGAGGAAGATTGTCATCGAATGTCATCAAATATATTAAAGAACTGTCCAGTGCTGATTCGGGGTAACAAGATGGAATATCATCCTTGGAATCATACAGATCTGTCTGAAGTGATAGAGAAACTCCCCGTTCTCCAAGATGGTGGACACGCGTGGACTACTGAGGTGGACGTGAGACTGACAGGAACGCAGGCCGCAATGGGAGACCTGAAAAGACTCTTAGCTTTTATTGCAGGATTGGATACAATGCAGGAAATATTGATGAAGGCAGGACTTCATAGATATATCAATACATCAGTTTATGATCCGGAGCTCTTCGCAGCAAACAGAGGCAGGCTGTGGAAGGCAATCAGAGAGACTTACCCTACTCACATTCACCCAGACAATATCATTGTGAAGCCACTGGGGGGAGATGAGAATCCCAGGGGTTTTGTTGCCCGTGTGCACTCTCAATGGAGAAGTGTGACAGGGAAGGACGCTGAAGATAACCCCTTAGAAAAATCCATAATCAGGGAAAAAATACAAGAATGTCTTCCTACCCCAGTTAAGGATAAGCTAGCAGAAGTGGTGGGGCTACGACACATGAACAAAGCTGTTTATATAGACCACGTAGCTCATCAAGTTGAGTTATATCGAAAGAATATTCAGATACAGAAGACACAAGACGAAGAGTCACTCAGAATATTGACTCATGCGCAATTGACTGAAAGCAAGAGGAACATAAAGGGAGTGCAGGCTTTAGCTCCACAGCAACAGCCACCTGGGGTGCAGACTGCTACTTACCAGTCCTACTCACAGGGGCCACAAGGGGGGTATCCTGCTACTTACCAGCCATACCCACAGGGGCCACCAGGGGTGCAAGCGGTTCCATACCAGCCGTACACACAGCCTGGCCAAGGACCACCACCAGGGGGATGGACAGCAGCAGGGAAGAAGATGCTAGAACCATGTTACCAATGCAGCCAGAATGGACATCTAGCCTGTACCTGCTACAACAGGCCCCAGGGGGGCGCAGGGGGGAGCCAAGGAGGAGGATATTGGCCCCCTGCTACACCTGCTCCAGGAGTGATGAACCCTTACGGAGGCCCAGCAGCTGGCCTATAGGGGTGCCCGGAAGATCCGAGTGGGAGGTGCCAGCTGGTGGTGACAAAGAAGCCTGAAGACGCCACGCACCTTCCTATGTCTGGAGAATATGTGAAGACAATCGGATTTGAGGGAATTAAACAGCTGATTCCTACAACTGAGCTTGTAGACTTAGAGTACAAGGGACAGAGAGCAACTCTGTCAATACTTGTGTCAGAACACACGCCAACAGGGCTGCTAGGGAGAGATGCTCTATGCCAATTGAACTGTACAGTAAAATGCACACCTGACGACTGTCAGGTGACGGTGCCATCCGGTGCTCAGATTCCATCGACAGCCAGAGTGATTAAGCATAGAACAGACCTACAAGCTTTGCCTTTAAAGGGAGCTGATATAGAATATTGGGTTGATGGGTCTTGTTACCGGGTAGGAGAAACTTTGTGCGCTGGGTATTCCTTAGTTAAAGCACAGAATTCAAAGTTTATTGTAGAACAGGCTGAGGCAGTTCCTCAGCCTTGCTCAGCTCAGTTGGCTGAGTTGATTGCCCTCACAGAAGCATGCAACTTGGGAACCGGACGGAGAGTGACAGTGTACACCGACTCTGCCTATGCACATAATGTTTGTCATTTTAATGGAGCTGTATGGAGGGGGCGGGGTTTTAAGAGAACTGATGGTACGCCTATACAGCATCACGCACAGATCATGAAGCTGTTACAAGCCATGATGAAGCCAAAGGAATTAGCCATAGTGAAGTGTGCCGCACACAGGTCTGAATCATCACATGTCACACAAGGTAACAGGGCTGCAGAGGATGCAGACAAAGCCATTACAGGAGCAGACAAGGCAGGTAAAGGTCTTCTGGTCGCACATGAAATGCAATTACAGGGCATGGTCACACTTGAGGATTTATTGATGTTACAGAGTAGAGCAACTACGTTAGACAAGAACGTTTGGCTAGCAAGGGGGGCAAGTCGGGATGACACAGGTCTATGGAGGAATCATGAGGGGTTGGTTGTAGCACCCTCAGATTTATTAGGCATGTTAATACGGGAAGCTCATGGATTAGCACATGTGGCAAGGGGGGAGGTAAGACGCAAGATCACCAAGGAATATGGGTTTTGGAGTCCATATTTGATGGAACAGATTGACCATGCTTTGGGTCAATGTGGGGTCTGTTGGAGAAACAACATCAGAGTGGGTACACCAGTGGTGTCTGGGCATATCCCTACCCCAATTGGGCCACGGGTGGTGGACAGGGGGGTGGATGTACAGAGTAGGCAGGATGTTGTGCCAACAGGTGCCGAGGTCCCCAGAGAACCTGAGAAGGAGGAGCTACGACGAGATGCTGTGGTGTTGCCAGAGCCAGTGGCAATGCCAGTGTTACAGCCAGTGACATTACCGGCAATGCCTGAAGCCGAGGGGACAGTGGAAAGCTGTCCAGATGCCAATGAACCAGAAACCAACGAAGTAGAGAGTGTTGACAGTCTGGAGGTCCAGCCTGGGAGTGTCCAAAGCCTGGACACCTGTGCTACTGGGGATGCTGGCGAGTGCCTGCATCATGCTTCAGATGATGCTGAGGGCGACTCCCCAGACCTTGATCAGCGTGGGAGGGGACCAGACGGCTGCCTGAACCTCAATGACACTGACGGACGACGACCAGTTAGGAAAAGATTAAAGACTATGAATAGGGTAGTGAAGCAGCAGATCAAAGGGAACGACGGGAATGGACAGCAGATGATAGCATGGCTGGAAACGGTCTTAGGGGCATGGGAAACTTATTTTGCTAAGATAGGAGCACCTATTATAGCAGACATGATTTTTGACTTGACTTTGACTGTTTTTGGAAAATCAGTCACTCAGTCCACGTTGATGAACTTTTCAGAAGACTAGTCCTCACCTGAGGTGAAGATCTATGCATTAATGCATTCCCTTTGTCCTATGCTTACTGTTGGAGAATTATGTGTTATGATAACTGAATGTCATTATTTTGTATTGTTTGTTTGTTTCTATATCGTATGTGATTGAGGTCAGTTGAGAAGTGATGTGGTGGTTATACAAAGATAGGAAAGAAGTTCTGTTCCTAGCGCAACGAAGAAAAAGCTCCTGACTAGGAAAGGTTATCAATCTGAGACAGCGGTAAAGGTTGTTCTGAAGATGCAAGTAACAAGAAGACGTTGGTCGTTGGAAGTTTTTGTATTGAAATATGTATGATGTACTGTGTTTAGATTAATTTGTATTGTTATTTTTAGGATTCTTTTTTATTGTTGATTGTTTTGTATTTGGTTTATGATATTTTTGGTTGCTGGTACTGGTGCTGGGTTAGTCTGTGTTATTATGTTTCTTGTGTTGTGTGTTGGTGTAGTTTTTCTGTCTGTTGTTGTTTATTTTGTAAAAAAAAAAAAACTTTGGTGTCTTAGTTGCGGTTTGTGGGGTTTTGTGTTTTTGTTTTTGTTTTGTGGTCGTTTAGTTCCGAGGGGGGAATATGTAGTTTATTTCTACTTAAACACACACACATGCATAGATTGTATATGATATGGGCCTGTATATATGCTGTGGGGGAGTGTTGTGGAATGGCTCTTGTAATCTGACCTGCCCCCTGACTTGAGGCCATAGTGACACCACAGGTGACTGCCCTCTTGACCATCTAGGTAAGGTGATAGGCTATGGCCTGTGACTGTATTTGCATAATGTGATAAATAAGGGTGAGACCCAAGGGGGGGCCTCTTTACCAGCCCAGCCCAGCAGAGGAGAGCAGACACCAGGCTCCAGCTGTTGGTAACTGTATGTTTTGTACTTTGATTAAATCGTCTTAAACTCAATAACTGTTCTTTGATTCATAACCAATAAGATAAATACACAACATTACATTATAGGAGCATTCAGCAACAAGTCAAAATGTGCTCCAGAAAAGTAGAAAACAACACTGATAGAACTTGAGAACGAATGCAAAAAACAGTCCACTCTCAGAACAGGCCGCTTGGACACTTTCAGAACAGCTCTGTTAGTGACTGAAAACAGCTCTTTAAGAGATTGTCAAAAGAGACTCTGAAAACGAAACATTGATAACTTTTGAGCAAAAGGCTGCACACACGTAATTCAACATACTCTGATTGTCATTTAGAGTTAACACAGTGGCATGTCTATGTTAACACAGGTGCTTGTTTATGTTAGTAACACAGTAGCTCTATGTTAACACAGGTGCTTGTTTATGTTAATAACACAGTAGCTTGTCTATGTTAGTAACACAGTAGCTTGTCTTTGTTAACACAGCTGCTTGTTTATGTTAATAACACAGGTGCTTGTTTATGTTAGTAACACAGCTGCTTGTCTTTGTTAACACAGCTGCTTGTTAAAGTTAATAACACAGTAGCTTGTCTATGTTATTAACACAGTAGCTTGTCTATGTTAAAACAGGTGCTTGTTTATGTTAGTAACACAGTAGCTTGTCAATGTTAACACAGGTGATTGTTTATGTTAGTAACACATTAGCTTGTCTATGTTAGTAACACAGTAGCTTGTCAATGTTAACACAGGTGCTTGTTTATGTTAGTAACACATTAGCTTGTCTATGTTAATAACACAGTAGCTTGTCTACGTTAACACAGGTGCTTGTTTATGTTAGTAACACAGTAGATTGTCTATATTAGTAACACAGTAGCTTGTCTATATTAACACAGGTGCTTGTTTATGTTAGTAACACAGTAGCTTGTCCACTGAAAACGAAACGTTGATAACTTTTGAGCAAAAGGCTGCACACACGTAATTCAAGTTGCTCTGATTGTCATTTAGAGTTACATTATAGGAGCATTCAACAACAAGTCAAAATGTGCTCCAGAAAGGCAGAAAACAACACTTTGATATAACTTGAGAACGAATGCAAAAAACAGTCCACTCTCAGAACAGGCCTCTTGGACATCTCTGTTAATGACTGAAATCAGCTCTTTAAGAGATTGTCAAAAGAGACTCTGAAAACGAAACGTTGATAACTTTTGAGCAAATGGCTGCACACACGTAATTCAAGATACTCAGATTGTCATTTAGAGTGACATTATAGGAGCATTCAACAGCAAGTCAAAATGTGCTCCAGAAAGGCAGAAAACAACACTTTGATATAACTTGAGAACGAATGCAAAAAACAGTCCCCTCTCAAGACAGGCCGCTTGGACACTTTCAGAACAGCTCTGTTAATGACTGAAATCAGCTCTTTAAGAGATTGTCAAAAGAGACTCTGAAAACGAAACGTTGATAACTTTTGAGCAAAAGGCTGCACACACGTAATTCAAGTTGCTCTGATTGTCATTTAGAGTTACATTATAGGAGCATTCAACAACAAGTCAAAATGTGCTCCAGAAAGGCAGAAAACAACACTTTGATAGTTTGATATAACTTGAGAACGAATGCAAAAAACTGTCCACTCTCAGAACAGGCCGCTTGGATACTTTCAGAACAGCTCTGTTAATGACTGAAAACAGCTCTCGAAGAGATTGTCAAAAGAGACTCCGAAAACGAAACGTTGATCACTTTTGAGCAAAAGGCTGCACACACGTAATTCAAGTTGCTCTGATTGTCATTTAGAGTTACATTATAGGAGCATTCAACAACAAGTTAAAATGTGCTCCAGAAAGGCAGAAAACAACACTTTGATAGTTTGATATAACTTGAGAACGAATGCAAAAAACAGTCCACTCTCATAACAGGCCGCTTGGACACTTTCAGAACAGCTCTGTTAATGACTGAAAACAGCTCTCAAAGAGATTGTCAAAAGAGACTCTGAAAACGAAACGTTGATCACTTTTGAGCAAAAGGCTGCACACACGCAATTCAAGTTGCTCTGATTGTCATTTAGAGTTACATTATAGGAGCATTCAGCAACAAGTCAAAATGTGCTCCAGAAAGGCAGAAAACAACACTTTGATATAACTTGAGAACGAATGCAAAAAACAGTCCACTCTCAGAACTGGCTGCTTGGACACTTTCAGAACAGCTCTGTTAATGACTGAAATCAGCTCTTTAAGAGATTGTCAAAAGAGACTCTGAAAACGAAACATTGATAACTTTTGAGCAAAAGGCTGCACACACGTAATTCAACATACTCTGATTGTCATTTAGAGTTAACACAGTGGCATGTCTATGTTAACACAGGTGCTTGTTTATGTTAGTAACACAGTAGCTCTATGTTAACACAGGTGCTTGTTTATGTTAATAACACAGTAGCTTGTCTATGTTAGTAACACAGTAGCTTGTCTTTGTTAACACAGCTGCTTGTCTTTGTTAACACAGCTGCTTGTTAAAGTTAATAACACAGTAGCTTGTCTATGTTATTAACACAGTAGCTTGTCTATGTTAAAACAGGTGCTTGTTTATGTTAGTAACACAGTAGCTTGTCAATGTTAACACAGGTGCTTGTTTATGTTAGTAACACAGTAGATTGTCTATATTAGTAACACAGTAGCTTGTCTATATTAACACAGGTGCTTGTTTATGTTAGTAACACAGTAGCTTGTCCACTGAAAACGAAACGTTGATAACTTTTGAGCAAAAGGCTGCACACACGTAATTCAAGTTGCTCTGATTGTCATTTAGAGTTACATTATAGGAGCATTCAACAACAAGTCAAAATGTGCTCCAGAAAGGCAGAAAACAACACTTTGATATAACTTGAGAACGAATGCAAAAAACAGTCCACTCTCAGAACAGGCCTCTTGGACATCTCTGTTAATGACTGAAATCAGCTCTTTAAGAGATTGTCAAAAGAGACTCTGAAAACGAAACGTTGATAACTTTTGAGCAAATGGCTGCACACACGTAATTCAAGATACTCAGATTGTCATTTAGAGTGACATTATAGGAGCATTCAACAGCAAGTCAAAATGTGCTCTAGAAAGGCAGAAAACAACACTTTGATATAACTTGAGAACGAATGCAAAAAACAGTCCCCTCTCAAGACAGGCCGCTTGGACACTTTCAGAACAGCTCTGTTAATGACTGAAATCAGCTCTTTAAGAGATTGTCAAAAGAGACTCTGAAAACGAAACGTTGATAACTTTTGAGCAAAAGGCTGCACACACGTAATTCAAGTTGCTCTGATTGTCATTTAGAGTTACATTATAGGAGCCTTCAACAACAAGTCAAAATGTGCTCCAGAAAGGCAGAAAACAACACTTTGATAGTTTGATATAACTTGAGAACGAATGCAAAAAACTGTCCACTCTCAGAACAGGCCGCTTGGATACTTTCAGAACAGCTCTGTTAATGACTGAAAACAGCTCTCTATTATGTTTGTGTTGTGCTAAGAAACGTAGATCCACACGGGTATACAAACTGAGCTCTGTTTACTTGCCATGTGCCATTCATTCTGACAACACACACACACACCGTCGTAAAGCTCTAACAGACGTACGTAACGTGACGTCGTAAAGGGCAACAAAGTGCTGCAAAGACAATGACACTGTCGTACATAACATTTCCCCCCCCTTTCCAAAACTCAAACAACTAAAGTAACAGTCAAACAGGAGTAGGGCCTGAAGGCCTATGTGTGAAATTTAGTGACATAGTCCTGGAGGTGTGCAGGGCGAGCCCGTTCCCGCTGTGGCCTATCGACCTCCCCCCTGGGCTGAGACCCTGCGAGGAAGCCAGGGTTAGGTGGAGGAGGGTGAGGAAGAGGAACAGCAGGTAGAGGCTGAGCGGGTGGAGGCCACATAGGCAGTGGCTGCGGCGGAGCCTGGGGCGGCCTAGCTGCCCTTAGCAGTACAGGACTCGAGGCCTTTGAGACAGTTCTATCTGTCTCTGCTGCACCGGCTGCTGGCAGCAGTGTGGCCATGGCAGGCCCAGGAGGACCAGGCACCCTCCGCAGTCGGCTGGCGTGCCAGCGGGATCCGTCGCTCAGCAGGAACGTGGCTGGCCCCAGCTGACGTGTCACCTGAAGGGGCTGAGACCAGAAAGATGCCATCTTGTTATGTCGCTGGGGCCTACGGGCCCGAACCCAGTCGGACACCTTGATGGTGTTGATCTTTACCCCACGTTTCTTGTCGAAGCGTCGCTTCATCTCCCCCTGATGTGTGGCCACTGCTGCTTGAGCAGCATCTCGGGTGCTGCCTGCTGCAGGTGTCACTGCATCCCGGGACCTGAGTCTGTTCAGTGGCAAGTCCATCTCACGGCCAAGCATGAGGGATGCTGGAGAGGTCTGCGTTGTTGCATGCTGACTAGCTCTGTAGTGCAACAGTGTTTGGTTGAGTGCGGCCTGGAATGTGCACCCCTGGAACAGATGTGCTCGGATCCCATTTTTAAGGCTTTGGTTGAAACGTTCCAGCCCCCCGTTGGCCTGAGGGTGGAAGTATGCCGTGCGGATGTGCTTGATCCCCTTGGTGCGGAGGAAGTCCGAGAACTCTGCTGAGATGAACTGGGGCCCATTATCTGTGGTGATGGTGAGTGGCAGACCCCATCTAGCAAACAGGCCATCCAGGATATCAATAATGGTCCGTGTTGTGACCGTTCCTGCTGGGACCACTTCAGGCCATTTGGAGTGGAGGTCGTATGCCACCACCAGAAAGCGTTGGTGGTGCGGGACCCCTCCGCCATGGATCTCTCCACAGATATCAAGCTGGAGATGCTCCCATGGGCGGGGCGGCCATGGGGTAGGCTGCAGGGGTGTTGAGGCTGGCAACCCACTTTTCCCGCTGAGCAGACATGGTGCACAGTCCTTGACCATTGTTTCGATGTCACGGTCGATGCCTGGCCACCACACCAGGTCGCGGCATCGTTGCTTGACCCTCACTATGCCCAAATGACCTTCGTGCGCCATGGACATGACACGCGCACGCAGGCCACTTGGGATCACAGTGCAGAGGCCCCTGGAGACACAGACGTCCCCCCAGCATGAGAGTTCGTGCCGTACTCTAGCGAACGGGGCCAGATCCTCCGGCACCCATGATGGCCATCCGGTGCGTATGTAGGTGCGCAGGGTGGATAGCAAAGGGTCCTGTTCCGATTCCCGCTGCAGCTCCTCTAGTGACACTGCTGTCTGCAGGGGCCCATGCAACATCTGGATGAGCTCTGGCTCTGTGTCGTCATCCGGAGAGACAGTTGGGGTGGGGGCCTCGATAGACCGAGAGAGGAGGTCGGCCACTACGTTGTCCCTCCCCGGGGTGAACCTGAGCTGGTAGTCATACTGCCTGAGCCGCTCCCCCCACCTGTGCAAACGGAGAGGCCTGTGCCCACTGCCTGAGGCTGACAGCAGTGTGGTCAGGGCCTGGTGGTCTGTACGGAGGGTGAACCGCCGGCCGTATAGATAGAGGTGCCACCTCTCACATGCCCAGACACAGGCTAGAGCTTCGCGTTCGCCGACTGAATACCTCTGTTCGGTGGGGCTAAGAGCCCTGGAGGCAAAGGCAACTGGCCGCTCGACGCCGTCCTGAACCTGTGAGAGCACGGCACCCACCGCCCCGGCTGAGGCGTCACAGGTGACGAGGGTAGGGCTGGACGGGTCAAAGTGGGCCAGGATGGGGGTTGTGGTGAGCTGGATCTTCAGCGAGTGGAACGCCCTTGAGCATGCTGCAGTCCACTTCCATGGCTCCTCTTTCTTGAGCAGTTGGCGAAGGGGAGCTGTGGTCTGAGAGTAGTGGGGCAGGAACCGTAGGTAATAAGCTGTCATGCCCAGGAATGAGGCTACTTGGGAAGCAGAGGTGGGCTCCGGAATCCGGTGTATGGCGTCGACATTGGACAGGAGAGGTGTGATGCCCTTTGCTGTGAGGCGAAACCCCACAAAGTCGATGGCGGTAGCGGCGAAGGAGCATTTCTCTGTGTTCAGGGTCAGATTATTGTCCAGGAGGGCTGCAAACACCCTGTGAAGCCGCTCGTTGTGTGTTGGCACATCTGGGGCATGGACCACGATGTCATCCAAGAACACCGCGACCCCAGGGATACCAGCAAGGATGGTGGTCATGACCTTCTGGAAGCAGCTGGGGGCGGAGCTAAGCCCGAAAGGCATTCGGGTGTACCGGAAGACCCCAGCGTGCGATACAAAGGTTGTCAAGTCTCTGCTGGCTGGGTGGAGGGGAACCTGGAGATAGCCCTGGCGCAGGTCGAGCTTTGTGAAAACCGTGGAGCCGTAGAAGTGGGTGGTCAGCTCCTCTGAGGTAGGCAAGGGATATTTATCTGGAATCACCGCCTTGTTGACAGACCGCAGGTCCACACAGACTCTCAACCCCCCTGACTTTTTCTTAGCGATGACCAGGTTTGAAATCCAGGGGGCGGCGTTGACCGGCTCGATGATGCCTGCCTGCAGCAGCATGTTGAGTTCCTTTGTGACATCATCCCTCAGAGCGAGAGGGATCCGGCGCAGGGGCTGCATGACTGGTGACACCTCTGTGTTCACCAGGGGTCTGTGTGTGAAGGCTGTGAGGCAACCCAGTCCATCGAACAGCGCTGGCCATTTCTGCTCCCAGGTGGAGGTGACATGTTGAATGGCTGACCCACTGTCGTCATGCAGTGTGAATCCCAGGCCCGTGAACAGGTCGAGGCCCAGCAGATTGGCACCCCGCTTAGCGATGTGGAATGGGAATGCAGACATGTGCTTAGATCCATAGTGCACTGGTACCTGAAGGATGCCCACAATCTCTATCTTAGAGCTATCATATCCGCACAGAGGAGTGGAGGGCTGCTGCAATGGCAGGTGGGCAAAGAATTTGTTGTAGGTGCTGAGATTGAGAAGAGACGCAGCCGCGCCTGTATCCAGTAACAAGGGAAGGCTGACCTCACCCAGCTGCACTGTGCATGTTTTAAAGCTCACATGGTTTGTAGACACAGTTCTAATTTCAGTATGGTCGCTGCGAGTTGAGCGGGGTCTGGAATGTGGGGGATGAGCCGCAGGAGCAGACCTGCACACTTTAGCAAAATGGTTGGGCTTCAAACAGTTCCTGCATGTCTGCCCTCGAGCTGGGCAGTTAGGAGCCTGTGCATTGTGTGAGCTAGCCCCACAGTTATTACAGCTATCAGAGCTACGTGTGTTCCCCTGTCTGCGAGCTTGCTGCACTGGGAACCACGCATCTGTGTCCTCTTGGCTGTCCTGGTAGGCAGGCTGAAGCTGTTGCGTGAGTGAGGCCGTGGGGGCGGAGTCGGAGCGTGAGCTGGCAGTCAGCATGCTAGTACACTGTAACGCTGATTCTACCTGCATGGCTTTAGCTAGAGCATCATCTAGTGTTAGCTCATCTGGCTCCAAAAGTAATTTCTCCCTGATTTTCTCACACAATGTCCCTTCAATAAGCTGATCCCGTACGATTTGATCGTGAATCACCCCGTAGTTGCATTTTCGCACCAGATCCCTGAGATCGGTCACGTAGCTCAGAACAGACTCACCGGGGCGTTGAAGCCGTTTTCGTAGCTTGTACCGCCGGAGAAGCACCCGTTGTTTGCCGGCAAAGTGATTAGTGAGGAGAGCGACAGCTTCCTCGTAGGTCTCAGCGCAGCCGAGGGCTCGGAATATCCTCTGACCCTCCGTACCGAGACAGTGACGGAGCAGCGCCATTTCCCGCTTGTCGGACATTTCTGTGAAGTCCATGGCGTCTAGGTAGACAGTAAAGTCATCCAGCCATCCTTCCCACGGAATCGGAGGCTCGCCGGGCAGAGACAAGAAAGGTGCCGGTGGTGGCAAAGTAAATTCAGCCATCTTTGTCGCCAATATTATGTTTGTGTTGTGCTAAGAAACGTAGATCCACACGGGTATACAAACTGAGCTCCGTTTACTTGCCATGTGCCATTCATTCTGACAACACACACACACCGTCGTAAAGCTCTAACAGACGTACGTAACGTGACGTCGGAAAGGGCAACAAAGTGCTGCAAAGACAATGACACTGTCGTACATAACACTCTCGAAGAGATTGTCAAAAGAGACTCCGAAAACGAAACGTTGATCACTTTTGAGCAAAAGGCTGCACACACGTAATTCAAGTTGCTCTGATTGTCATTTAGAGTTACATTATAGGAGCATTCAACAACAAGTCAAAATGTGCTCCAGAAAGGCAGAAAACAACACTTTGATAGTTTGATATAACTTGAGAACGAATGCAAAAAACAGTCCACTCTCAGAACAGGCCGCTTGGACACTTTCAGAACAGCTCTGTTAATGACTGAAAACAGCTCTCGAAGAGATTGTCAAAAGAGACTCCGAAAACGAAACGTTGATCACTTTTGAGCAAAAGGCTGCACACACGCAATTCAAGTTGCTCTGATTGTCATTTAGAGTTACATAGGAGCATTCAGCAACAAGTCAAAATGTGCTCCAGAAAAGCAGAAAACAACACTGATAGAACTTGAGAACGAATGCAAAAAACAGTCCACTCTCAGAACAGGCCGCTTGGACACTTTCAGAACAGCTCTGTTAATGACTGAAAACAGCTCTCGAAGAGATTGTCAAAAGAGACTCTGAAAACGAAACTTTGATCACTTTTGAGCAAAAGGCTGCACACACGCAATTCAAGTTGCTCTGATTGTCATTTAGAGTTACATTATAGGAGCATTCAGCAACAAGTCAAAATTTGCTCCAGAAAGGCAGAAAACAACACTTTGATATAACTTGAGAACGAATGCAAAAAACAGTCCACTCTCAGAACTGGCTGCTTGGACACTTTCAGAACAGCTCTGTTAATGACTGAAATCAGCTCTTTAAGAGATTGTCAAAAGAGACTCTGAAAACGAAACATTGATAACTTTTGAGCAAAAGGCTGCACACACGTTCAACATACTCTGATTGTCATTTAGAGTTAACACAGTGGCATGTCTATGTTAACACAGGTGCTTGTTTATGTTAGTAACACAGTAGCTCTATGTTAACACAGGTGCTTGTTTATGTTAATAACACAGTAGCTTGTCTATGTTAGTAACACAGTAGCTTGTCTTTGTTAACACAGCTGCTTGTTTATGTTAATAACACAGGTGCTTGTTTATGTTAGTAACACAGTAGCTTGTCTTTGTTAACACAGCTGCTTGTTAAAGTTAATAACACAGTAGCTTGTCTATGTTATTAACACAGTAGCTTGTCTATGTTAAAACAGGTGCTTGTTTATGTTAGTAACACAGTAGCTTGTCAATGTTAACACAGGTGCTTGTTTATGTTAGTAACATAGTAGCTTGTCTGTTAGTAACACAGTAGCTTGTCATTGTTAACACATGTGCTTGTAGTAACACAGTAGCTTGTCTACGTTAACACAGGTGCTTGTTTATGTTAGTAACACAGTAGATTGTCTATATTAGTAACACAGTAGAGTTACATTATAGGAGCATTCAACAACAAGTCAAAATGTGCTCCAGAAAGGCAGAAAACAACACTTTGATATAACTTGAGAACGAATGCAAAAAACAGTCCACTCTCAGAACTGGCTGCTTGGACACTTTCAGAACAGCTCTGTTAATGACTGAAATCAGCTCTTTAAGAGATTGTCAAAAGAGACTCTGAAAATGAAACGTTGATAACTTTTGAGCAAATGGCTGCACACACGTTATTCAAGATACTCAGATTGTCATTTAGAGTTACATTATAGGAGCATTCAGCAACAAGCCAAATGTGCTCCAGAAAAGCAGAAAACAACACTGATAGAACTTGAGAACGAATGCAAAAAACAGTCCACTCTCAGAACTGGCTGCTTGGACACTTTCAGAACAGCTCTGTTAATGACTGAAATCAGCTCTTTAAGAGATTGTCAAAAGAGACTCTGAAAACGAAACGTTGATAACTTTTGAGCAAATGGCTGCACACACGTAATTCAAGATACTCAGATTGTCATTTAGAGTTACATTATAGGAGCATTCAACAACAAGTCAAAATGTGCTCCAGAAAGGCAGAAAACAACACTTTGATATAACTTGAGAACGAATGCAAAAAACAGTCCACTCTCAGAACAGGCCGCTTGGACACTTTCAGAACAGCTCTGTTAATGACTGAAAACAGCTCTCGAAGAGATTGTCAAAAGAGACTCTGAAAACGAAACGTTGATCACTTTTGAGCAAAAGGCTGCACACGCGCAATTCAAGTTGCTCTGATTGTCATTTAGAGTTACATTATAGGAGCATTCAACAACAAGTCAAAATGTGCTCGAGAAAGGCAGAAAACAACACTTTGATATACCTTGAGAACGAATGCAAAAAACAGTCCACTCTCAGAACATGCTGCTTGGACACTTTCAGAACAGCTCTGTTAATGACTGAAATCAGCTCTTTAAGAGATTGTCAAAAGAGACTCTGAAAACGAAACATTGATAACTTTTGAGCAAAAGGCTGCACACACGTAATTCAACATATTCTGATTGTCATTTAGAGTTACATTATAGGAGCATTCAACAACAAGTCAAAATGTGCTCCAGAAAGGCAGAAAACAACACTTTGATAGTTTGATATAACTTGAGAACGAATGCAAAAAACAGTCCACTCTCAGAACAGGCCGCTTGGACACTTTCAGAACAGCTCTGTTAATGACTGAAAACAGCTCTCGAAGAGACTGTCAAAAGAGACTCCGAAAACGAAACGTTGATCACTTTTGAGCAAAAGGCTGCACACACGCAATTCAAGTTGCTCTGATTGTCATTTAGAGTTACATTATAGGAGCATTCAGCAACAAGTCAAAATGTGCTCCAGAAAAGCAGAAAACAACACTGATAGAACTTGAGAACGAATGCAAAAAACAGTCCACTCTCAGAACAGGCTGCTTGGACACTTTCAGAACAGCTCTGTTAATGACTGAAAACAGCTCTCGAAGAGATTGTCAAAAGAGACTCTGAAAACGAAACGTTGATCACTTTTGAGCAAAAGGCTGCACACGCGCAATTCAAGTTGCTCTGATTGTCATTTAGAGTTACATTATAGGAGCATTCAGCAACAAGTCAAAATGTGCTCCAGAAAGGCAGAAAACAACGCTTTGATATAACTTGAGAACGAATGCAAAAAACAGTCCACTCTCAGAACTGGCTGCTTGGACACTTTCAGAACAGCTCTGTTAATGACTGAAATCAGCTCTTTAAGAGATTGTCAAAAGAGACTCTGAAAACGAAACATTGATAACTTTTGAGCAAAAGGCTGCACACACGTAATTCAACATATTCTGATTGTCATTTAGAGTTACATTATAGGAGCATTCAACAACAAGTCAAAATGTGCTCCAGAAAGGCAGAAAACAACACTTTGATAGTTTGATATAACTTGAGAACGAATGCAAAAAACAGTCCACTCTCAGAACAGGCCGCTTGGACACTTTCAGAACAGCTCTGTTAATGACTGAAAACAGCTCTCGAAGAGACTGTCAAAAGAGACTCCGAAAACGAAACGTTGATCACTTTTGAGCAAAAGGCTGCACACACGCAATTCAAGTTGCTCTGATTGTCATTTAGAGTTACATTATAGGAGCATTCAGCAACAAGTCAAAATGTGCTCCAGAAAAGCAGAAAACAACACTGATAGAACTTGAGAACGAATGCAAAAAACAGTCCACTCTCAGAACAGGCTGCTTGGACACTTTCAGAACAGCTCTGTTAATGACTGAAAACAGCTCTCGAAGAGATTGTCAAAAGAGACTCTGAAAACGAAACGTTGATCACTTTTGAGCAAAAGGCTGCACACGCGCAATTCAAGTTGCTCTGATTGTCATTTAGAGTTACATTATAGGAGCATTCAGCAACAAGTCAAAATGTGCTCCAGAAAGGCAGAAAACAACGCTTTGATATAACTTGAGAACGAATGCAAAAAACAGTCCACTCTCAGAACTGGCTGCTTGGACACTTTCAGAACAGCTCTGTTAATGACTGAAATCAGCTCTTTAAGAGATTGTCAAAAGAGACTCTGAAAACGAAACATTGATAACTTTTGAGCAAAAGGCTGCACACACGTAATTCAACATACTCTGATTGTCATTTAGAGTTAACACAGTGGCATGTCTATGTTAACACAGGTGCTTGTTTATGTTAGTAACACAGTAGCTTGTCTTTGTTAACACAGCTGCTTGTTAAAGTTAATAACACAGTAGCTTGTCTATGTTATTAACACAGTAGCTTATCTATGTTAAAACAGGTGCTTGTTTATGTTAGTAACACAGTAGCTTGTCAATGTTAACACAGGTGCTTGTTTATGTTAATAACACAGTAGCGTGTCTATGTTAACACAGGTGCTTGTTTATGTTAGTAACACAGTAGCATGTGTCGTGTATTTCTACTTAAACACGCACACATACCATGAATTTGTATGATAAGGCTTTGTAACAGTTACATTTACATTTTTGGCATTTGGCAGACGCCTTGTTCCAAAGCGGAGCCTTTGGGCCTACAGGCATGCTCTCTGACACACATGCATAGATTGTATATATGCTGAAGGGGAGTGTTGTGCAATGTTGGCACACACAGATAAGCACACACACACACTCTGG
This sequence comes from Nansenia antarctica, assembly GCF_963989245.1. Lineage (NCBI taxonomy): Eukaryota > Metazoa > Chordata > Actinopteri > Argentiniformes > Microstomatidae > Nansenia > Nansenia antarctica. The sequence goes on along the minus strand of NC_137692.1, from coordinate 9,926,807 downwards.
CCTTCAGACTGAAAGGCGCCCATGAGGGGTTGGGCAAACACACACACTGATCATTAACAGATGTTACCGTGACAGGAAAACATGTTTTCGCAAAGTGACATGGACCTCTGATAAGCAGGGGAGAGAAGGGGCGACCATCTCTGTTTTGGTTGGCTCAGGGACAATAACACGAGGGGTATAAAAATCCTATAGACACACACACTCGCGCTCTTTTCTTTCACATCCTGCGACCAATCCAGATGACCAGCTGCAGAGAGAACCATGCTTTGTAACCTGCTTTTTTGAATAAACAGTCTTAAATTTGCTCAAGAACTCTTCTTCATTTTTAGCAGCAACAGATACCAAAATATACGAAATAATGGCGAGACTAGCCCGAAGTGAATAACTATAGCCAGAATATCACCGTCAGTTTGTGCATCCCTTCATTTCAACACAGAGGTAAGTACACCCCCCTCCCTCGCTGGAGTTCAGCCAAGCGAAGGAGGAGTTGTGACAGGGTTGACTGACTGTGATAAGCTATAACCAAAAAGAACCTTGATTTGTGTTGAGTATCTGTTAGAACTATAAGATCATTAAAAATTGGATTGAATTAAAGAGCCGGATTTTTGAAAATCTGTATTTGTAAATATAGTGATTTGATTGTACGGTATTGGGAAAATATCGTGTGTATAAAACTGTGGTACTAAAGGAAGACGTACTTTAGTAGTGTCTATATGAAAAGTGTAGACTTGTCGACAGAAAATTAACGGAAGACGTTTTGTTAATGGGTCGGCAATATTGGTTATTGTGAAGATTAGCGAAAAGCTGAAGATTGTGTTATTGTGTGTATGGAATGAGAATTCCTGTTTGATAAAAGTGTAATTGGACTGTGAAGTCTGTTTTGTAAGAAAGAGCATTATTGGAAAAGATTAAGGAATCAAATCTTCAGAAGTGTGTCTCAAGACGCCATTGTCCTTTGTGTCAGCGGAGCAAAAACAAGCACGCTCGGGCACGCGCGCAGACACGCAGGACACACACAGAGACCTTGGAAGAGGAACCGTGGAAAAAAGCATATACATTGTAGAATGAGATAAGGTAACTAATAGTTAAATTTAATTGAAAGATAATCTTGAAATTGTTGTGTCGTAGGAATACCCATACTTTTAACTTCAACCCCTCTCTCTCTGTGATAAAGTTGTGATTGCAGAATCACGAAAGATTAAAGACTAGTTTGTTAAAAGTAAAATAATATATTGTGGGCTTTTGATAGATTCGAAGGAAAAGAGGCCAGTCGTTCCCCAATAAAACGGCTCTGTGCCTGCTTGCAGAATGTTGGTGAAAGAATCTAAAAGGTTGATGCATAGAATGATGTTTGTAAATGACTGTTGAATATTACATTATTCCACAGGTTTGGTCAAACGTCTGTGACTGTCTAATGAAAACCATTCTGAATAACCATTCATTTTGTTTGATATTTTGATAACAGATAATTGACTCCACAGGTTTTAAATCAATGTATATGATTCAGCATATTGAGATCACGGAAGTCGAAGCATTGTGTTTGTTAGGAGAAAAATAATAGATTGTGACTTTAGATCAGAAAGGGCGTTCTTAAGCAATCGATACGCAAGTCGGTTGCATAGCTCCATCTGCTGGCCAAAGCACGATAAGATATTTTTGGTTGCATAACTCCATCTGCTGGCCAAAACACGACAAGACATTTTTGGTTGCATAGCTCCATCTGCTGGCCAAAACACGACAAGACATTTTAAAACACTGCTCCTCTGTGGGATCTATCTGAGGTCGATGAAATAGTCCTTTACATTCATAGATGGATGGTTGTAAATGATTGTTATATATTACATTACTTTAATTAATTTAATTAATTACAAATTGATTGAATTAATTATTCAGATCATTTCATTTTCTGTTTCACAGAACTTTGATCAATTGGTTTGTAATAATCTAATGATAACCATTTTCTTTTTTCGATAATAGCTGAATGACTTCACAGGTTTACATCAATGAAGTGTACGATTGTACAATGACTAAGTCTAATTAATTATTCATTCCTTTCAAATAACAAGTCGATTTCTTTACAGATTGTAACTAATAATTAATTATTCATTCCTTTCAAATAGCAAGTCGATTTCTTTACAGGTTACATCTTTTTATTTCAAGTTAAGTTCTTTTTCACAGCTTTTGATTAAAGAATAGCAGAACAGTTTCTATCTGAGGATTGAACAATCAAGGGTTTTGTGAATCAGAAAGACTTAGAGCGTGACCTGCCTTTGTAATTTGATAATTGTGTTGAACAGCCTTTGTAGTTTAATACTTAAGTTGACCTGAACTATAATTAGTATTGAATGAGCAATTAAGTGACACACATTCATACACAATAAGGAAAAAAACATTCAAGTAAAAAAAAAAACACACACATATATTACATCTAAGTCAATAATACACAATACCACTGAAAGAATCCGTTGTTCGAGGTTGTAGCGATTCTGTGTGGACAGCTGATATAGTTCAGACATGGGAGCCAAATCCAGCAACATGATAAGGGCTGTTAACACAGTTAGGGGAATATTGGCAAATTCATCCCCTGTGGCTATAGTGGAAAAAATGAATCCTCTTGTTAAGGAGATTAGCAAAATGTCAACAAAATGGAATAATCGTTGGGCAGACATTGAAGAACCGTGGCCACAAGAGGGCACCCTTAATTTGCACGTAATTGCAACATTGGAGATACTTATCAATGTACATAAGGCACATCAAAAAGGAAAGATTAGATCAGAGAAACGCGGGTTAGAGTTAGCTATTTTAGACCTCTTTAAGGTAGTGGGGCAGAAAGTAGCATCAGCTTGGAATGAGAAAACAGCTGACCTGGGTCCAGAAGAAAGAGATGAATTGGCCAAAGCAATGGAAGAGAAAGTGAACATTCCATTCTCACACACAGCTCCAGTCTCCAGTCCTCCTCCCTATGCCAAGATACTGGAGGACAATTCTCAGCGGATCTACCCTCAGGTCCCCGTCCTAAGTACGAACGGAGCCTTCACTATCCAAGATGAGGGTGATAATGTACTAGAGAGGGGAAGAGCGAAAGTGACTGTGGATTTCGAACCAGAGAACAAGTCAGGTGCCAAGCAAAAGAAGAAAGAGAAATGTGACGGGAAAAAGGCCAGAAAAGGAGACTGCGAGGAGGACAAAAGGAACAAGACAGATGACAGTGAAGATGGCAGTGTAGGTGATGGCGAATGTTCAGGTGCTGACAGCAATGCACAGGGAGGTTACAGTGCTCAGGTCAGAAAACTAATAGCCAGGGCCGAAAAGCAGGGAGGGACAAGACGCTATAAAAAGGGAAAAGAAGAAAGTAGTTCTGAAGATGAGCAGGAGTCTCTGAAGATAGAGAAGAAGAAAGAGAGCTTAAAGCAAAAGAAGAAGATGTTGGAGGAAGAGGAGGAAGAAAGGGTGAAAAAGGATGAGGAGGAGTTAAGAGAGAAGGCAAGAAAACTCCATGAGAGATTCCTAAGAGAGGAGGAAAGTCACAGACGACAGAGAGAGGAGGAAAGTCACAGACGACAGAGAGAGGAGGAAAGTCACAGACGACAGATAGAGGAACTGGAAGAACAGGTAGCTCAAGTGACATCATGTCATACATCCCAGCCGAACCTCTCAAGGGAGTATCGTCAAGTGCCATCACATACATCCCAGCCGAACCTCCCAAGGTCTACAGCGACACCAAGGCGGGACGAAAAAACGAAGCCACTAGTAAGCAATTATGGCCTAAGACCAAGAGGGAAGGCATCGGAGGAAGAGGAAATTCAGGGGAACTTCCCGGTGCTGATTCGAGGTAACAAGATAGAATATCGTCCTTGGAATCATACAGATCTGTCTGAAGTGATAGAAAAACTCCCAGTCCTGGAAGATGGGGGATACCCATGGACTACTGAGATGGACGTGAGACTGACAGGAACGCAGGCCGCAATGGGAGACCTGAAAAGACTCTTAGCTTTTATTGCAGGATTGGATACAATGCAGGAAATATTGATGAAGGCAGGACTTCATAGATATATCAATACATCAGTTTATGATCCGGAGCTCTTCGCAGCAAACAGAGGCAGGCTGTGGAAGGCAATCAGAGAGACTTACCCTACTCACATTCACCCAGACAATATCATTGTGATGCCACTGGGGGGAGATGAGAATCCCAGGGGTTTTGTTGCCCGTGTGCACTCTCAATGGAGAAGTGTGACAGGGAAGGACGCTGAAGAGAACCCGTTAGAAAAAGCCATAATCAGGGAAAAGATTCAACAAGGTCTCCCTGCCCCAGTTAAGAACAAGTTAGCAGAAGTGGTGGGGCTACGACACATGAACAAGGCTGTTTATATAGACAACGTAGCACACCAAGTAGAGTTATTTAGAAAGAAGATTCAGATACAGAAGACACAAGACGAAGAGTCACTCAGAAAATTTACTCAAATACAATTGACAGAAGGCAAGAAAACCAGAGAGAGAGTGCAGGCTGTAGCCCTACAGGTCCCAGCTCAGCCACAGCAACTGCAAACTGTCCCTCCCCAGTCATACCCACAGGGGCCACAAGGGGGGTATCCATACCCACAGGGGCCACCAGGGGTGCAAGTGGTTCCATACCAGCCATACAACCAGCCTGGCCAAGGACCACCACAAGAGGGATGGACCGCAGCCGGGAAGAAGATGCTAGGACCATGTTGGAAATGCGACCAGCATGGACACTTAGCCCGTACCTGCTGGAAGAAGAACCAGGGGGGCGCAGGGGGGAAACAAAAAGGAGGATATAGGCCCCCTGCTACACCGGCTCCAGGAGTGGTGAACCCCTACGGAGGCCCAGCAGCTGGGCTATAGGGGTGCCCAGAAGATCCGAGAGGGGGGTGCCAGCTGGTGGTGATAAACAGGCCTGAAGATGAACCCACCATATGGGTGTCGGTCAACCAACGTCCATTAGAATTGATGGTGGACAGTGGAGCAGCCTATACCTGTCTGAAGCCTGAAGACGCCACGCACCTTCCTATGTCTGGGAAATATGTGAAGACAATCGGATTCGAGGGAATTAAACAGCTGATCCCTACTACTGAGCTTGTAAGCTTAGAGTACAAAGGACAGAGAGCAGATCTGTCAATACTTGTATCAGAACACACGCCAATAGGGCTACTAGGGAGAGATGCACTATGCCAATTGAACTGTACAGTGAAATGCACACCTGACGGCTGTCAGGTGACAGTGCCACAAGAGAACAGACAGCTGTCTGTCATGATGGACAACAACGCATCTATGGTGTATTGGGTGGGAGGGCTTAGCCCAGACCTAATGGAACCAGCAAGGATGTGGGACAATTATATCCTGGCACACATGTCAGAGGCCAGAAGGCCTACTGATCCATTGCATTGTACACTCCAGTATTTTAGAGAAGCTGCAGACGCAAACCCAGATGAGTGGCTGAAGCATCAGCCAAAACAGGTACAGCTTAGCACAAGTTGTATAATCTTAGGCCCTCAGGGAGTGGCTATGAAGATAAACAGTGACACTTATCTAGATCAGGAGCATAAGATTGAGGGTAGCATCCCTCATGTGACACTTATGATATCTGAACACTATGAACAGAAGCATTTAGGGGCAATGATGGCAGACTCAGAAAAGGCCAGATTTGTAACGACAAAAGAAAACCCTGCTATCTGGAGGAGCATTGATGGACAGTTCATAAAACTGATGATCTCTGCTCAAGGAATAGGACATCCGCAGACTGTGAAGCTAATGAACTAGCTAATCCTTCCTGTACAAGCTGAAAAAGACCTCAGAGAAGAAATGATACAGAATGTGCCAGCAGACCTGTGGGCAAAGAACAGTACAGACATTGGATTTGTGAAATCAGCTCGTCCATTGAGAGTTGAACTCATACCGGGTGCAAAACCCCCTTGGAAAAATCAATACCCATTGAAACAGGAAGCAATTGATGGAATTGAGCCACAGATCAAAGGATTGTTAGAGGCAGGAGTCCTGAAGATAACTCAATATCCGTTAAGTAACACACCTCTTCTGCCAGTGACGAAACCTGATGGTTCATATCGTCTGGTACATGACCTACGGGCTGTGAATGAGGTAGTTGTCAGCTATCCAGCTGAAGTTCCTGATCCTCATGTGCTGTTGACTCAGATTCCATCTACAGCCAAAGTATTTACAGTGATTGATTTATGCGGGGCTTTCTTTTCTATACCTCCTAGTGTAGAAAGTCAAGGGTTATTTGGGTTTACCTAAAAGGTCAACATTATCAATATACCAGAATGCCACAGGGGTACAAACACAGTCCTCATGTTTTTAATCAGGTCTTGAAGGAGGACTTAGACGGGTTAGGGCAGACGATAAGTAGTACTGCCATTCAGTACATGGATGACATACTCCTTTGTGCCCCAGATGAAGAAACATGTCACAGGGATTCCGTTAAACTGTTAAAGGTTTTGGCGGAGAAGGGACACAAGGTGTCTAAAAAGAAGCTACAGTATTGTCAGGAAAAGGTAACTTACTTAGGACAATCTATTACACAGGGACATCGCAGTGTCACTAATGAACATTTGGAAGCTATTCAGAAGGCTCCAAAACCACGAACGGTTAGGGAAATGATGATGTTTTTGGGCATTACTGGGTATAGTTCAGCATGGGTGGAGGATTACACTAGACTGGTCGCTCCATTGAGGGGGATGATTAAGGAAACAGGTAGTGATAACCTCCAATGTTGCATTACTTGGACAAGGGAAGCTGATTTGGCGTTTGAGACAATTAAACACAAATTGCAAGAAGCGCCAGCTTTAGCGCTTCCAGATTATTCCAAAGAATTTGGATTGTATGTTTCTTCTTCAGCCGAAGGGAAGTATGCCTGCGCTGTTCTTACGCAACCAACAGGCATTGGACCTAGTCCACAGCCCATAGCCTATTACTCTGTCGCATATTCACAGGTAGAAATGGGTTTCGCGCCATGCTACAGAGCAATGGCCGGGGCATATCTTATGTACGAGAAGGCAACAACCTTAACAATGGGGTACCCAATTACCATTCTCTGCCACCACAGTCTAAGGAATCTCTTGAATCAAGGCAAGTACACTTTGACGATGCCTAGGATTAGGAATTATTACAGGATGTTGGAAAGGGAAGATGTAACATTACTAAGATGTAACACACTTAACCCAGCAGAGACCTTGCCAACCCCAGAAGATGGGGAACCACACGATTGTGTGAAGGAAGCTATGAGGTACTCTAAGCTTAGAGCAGATCTACTAGCTTTGCCTTTAAAGGAAGCTGACGTTGAGTATTGGACTGATGGATCTTGTTACCGGGTAGGAGAAAGTTTACGTGCTGGGTATGCCATAGTCCGATCCCAAAATTCAGGGTTCATTGTGGAACAAGCCGAGGCTGTTCCTCAGCCTTGTTCAGCTCAGTTGGCTGAGTTGATTGCCCTCACAGAAGCATGCAACTTGGGAACCGGACGAAGAGTGACAGTGTACACCGACTCTGCCTACGCCCATAATGTGTGTCATCTACATGGAGCTGTATGGAAGGGACGGGGTTTTAAGAAAACTGATGGTTCGCCTATTCAACACCACACCCAAATCATGAAGCTGTTACAAGCCATGATGAAACCAAGGGAATTAGCCATAGTGAAGTGTGCCGCACACAGATCTGACTCATCACATGTCACACAAGGTAACAGGGCTGCAGATGATGCAGCCAAAGCCATTACAGGAGCAGACAAAGCAGGTAAAGTTCTGCTGGTCACACATGAAGCACAGTTACAGGGCATGGTCACGCTTGAGGATTTGTTGATGTTACAGAGTGGGGCAAATGCGCTAGACAAAAACCTATGGTTAACAAGGGGGGCTAGTCAGGATGACACAGGTCTATGGAGAAATCATGAGGGACTGGTTGTGGCACCCCCAGATTTAATAGGCATGCTGATACAGGAAGCCCATGGATTAGCACATGTGGCCAGGGGGGAGGTAAGACGCAAGATCACCAAGGAATATGGTTTTTGGGCTCCATATTTGTTGGAACAAATAGACCATATCCTTGGTCAATGTGTGGTCTGTTTGAAAAACAATATCAGACCTGGAATACCAGTGGGAACTGGGCATATCCCTACCCCAAACGGGCCAATGAAACATTTGGTGATTGACTATATGGACATGATTCGTCCTGTTGCAGGATACAGGTACATGTTAGTTGTAGTGGACAGGTTCAGCAGATGGGTAGAAGCGTGCCCCACTCGAAAAAAGGATGCTCAGTCTGTAGCAAAGTTCCTATGCAGGGAATTCATACCTAGGTTTGGAATTCCAGATAGGATAGCGTCAGACAATGGAAAGGAATTTGTGGATAAGACGGTAAAGCTTATACTACAAAAGTTGGGGATCAAGCAGAGATTTGGGTGTATTTACTCACCTCAAAGCCAGGGGATGGTAGAGAGGATGAACGGGGTCCTTAAGAACCGTCTTTCTAAGGTCTGTCAGCATACAGGTCTTAATTGGGTGGAAGGACTCCCTCTTGCATTGATGGCCTGTCGTTCCAGTGAGATTCGAGGGCTGCACTTGACTCCCCATGAACTGGCTATGGGGAGAGTAATGACAGCTCCCTGTGCACGAACCAGTGGGAAAGGGCCAAGTTTGGCTCTCCTGGAGAGTGACATGAAAGCCTATGTACAGTACATGACTAACCGGCAAAAGAGTATCTCTTCTTATGTGCTCCACAAACAGGAACGTGAAGAGGAGGTGAACGCACAGGAGAGGAAGGACGCGTTGCAACCGGGTGACAAAGTATACGTGAAGGTATACAGACGGAAGTGGCATGAGGCTCGACGGGAAGGACCGTACGAGGTCGTTCGGTGCACTGGGACTGCCATCCAAATCAAGGGGTCCCCCACTTGGTATCACGTTCATCACTGCATCAAGGCACCCAATGAGGAAGATGAGGGAGAACCTCAGCAGGATGGTGAGGAAACCCCTGGGGACGAGGATGTCCACAGCTTGGACATCCGGGCTGACGAGGATGTTGGTGAGTATCTGCGCCGTGATGCAGATGATGCCGGGGGCCTCGTCCCAGACCCTGTCCAGCCCAGAGATGAGTGGGCCAATGGAGATCGTGAAGGATCCAGTGACTGCGACACCCCTCTTGGGGATTCTACCAAGCCTGGTGTTGCCCCTGTTGTCACCCCTTCCGACCCTGACAATGCTCCAGACGGAGACGTCAGCAACCCGGGCGGCTGCCCGGACCAAGGTACCATTGAGAGACACAGACCTGTCAGTGATACACCCCAACCAGACAGACCCCGTGATACACCAAGGCCAATTAGGAGGAAACTCAAGCCATGCCGTTTCAGAGACTAATATACCCCTTAGTGTTCCTACCCCATTGACTTCTTTGGACAATGTTACACTTCACTCACACACTGTTATGCCTGGACGTCAGAGAAGAATGATCACAGCAGGTAGAGCTTTTGTTTGCCCACATTCACGTTGTACTGTTGATGATTGTTTGATCTATACCGCCGAAGCGGACGAGTGGTATTTACTGGATGCTAAATATGTTACACTTAATCAACACTCAATCAACACGCAAGAAACTCGTGTGACATTAACTAATGTTGACAAGGTGTTGAACTCGTATTGGTGTGCTAGACGTAATATCGGTGAACAGGTGTCTAATAAATCCAACAATTTCAAGGACAAAGTTTGTAGGAACACTCCTGACTTTCCACACTTTTGGTTGGACTGTGAGAAATTTGTGCATGAATATGTTCAAGTTGAGTTACCAGGAAAGGTTAAAAAAGTTGCTGTGAATGCTTCTACGAAGGCGATTGTAGTCGCTACTGACGATTATTTGTTGTATGATTCTAATCAACTGGGGACACGGTCCCACCCTAATTCTGCCACTAGTATCATGAAAGATTTTGCTTCAAAAATGAATTATTCTGATTGCTGGATTTGTCAACAGGTCCCTGTAAGTACGTCTGCTCCTATGTTTTTCCCCATACCGTTAACTAAAGCAGAATGGTTTCATTATAATTGGCAGGGTTTAGCCCAATTTGTTTTACAGGGCAAGAACCAGAGCTCTTCTTGTCAGCCCAGCACGATTCTGGTTCCTTTAAATTCTTCCTATGCAGGTGTGGATATTGGTGTGTTGGAACGTCTGACAGCAGCAGTTAACAAACACCATAGGCCTAGCGGTGTGGGGAAGGTTGTTATTGATAGGCTTACACATTTGTCACAACCAACAGGTCCGAAGAGGATATATATTATCCAAGCTATGTTCGTTCAATTGAATGGTACTGCATTGAGTCCTCATCTGTCATGTTCTGGGATTGTGACTTCTACACGGTGGAGAGGTTCAGTTGTTATTTCTGGATTGAAATGTAAAGTTGTTGATTGTGCTATGGTGCCTCAAATGAAATAACATGATACCAATACTATCAGACGGCAGAAAGGCACCACGCAGCTTAAAGTCATGCCTCTCGTGAATGTTACAACCTGTATTGACATTCAATCTCTGCTCAAGGGCAGCGCGATTCGTCAGCTAGGGGCCGCGTCTTGTATAGGCCCTAGTCATATTTTCTCGTATCCTGGTAAGGAGCTTCAACTCCCGGAGGGTGTGTTTCTTGTGTGTAATAATGATGCATTCTCTAAGCTTCCTGCTTTGAGTGAGGGTATTTGTTATTTGGCTCATCTGATACCTTTGATTAGGAAAGTTACTCGGGAGGAGATGTCTGTACTTCACAAACAAGCAACCCATCGTAGTCGTAGGGAGTTATCTACTGCTCAGAAGTTTTTTGGCCTAATATTCCCAAGTTATGGTGTCTACAACTCTCAGACTGAATTAAGTGCCCTATCATCCGTTCTTGAAAAACACATTAATGCTTCGGATGCTGTAGTATCTGCCCTGGCTACTGAATTGACTGAAACTAAGAATGTTGCTCTCCAAAATAGAATGGCTTTGGACATTATTTTGGCCAGTCAGGGTGGTACTTGTGCATTGATAGGCGGTGAATGCTGCAGTTATATTTCGGATTCTGGTAACGCTCTGTATGATTTTCATGAATCTAACAAGAAGGGTGTAGAGGATTTACATAAAGAACACGGTTGGAATACATTAGATTTCTTTGATTCTGCTTTTTCAGGTATTGGTAATATGATCAGGTCCGTCGCTATTATTCTTGTTGTCATTATCATCTGTATTATGTTACTTGGTATTTTAATCAAATGTTTTGGAAAGTGTATTTCTGATGTTCCGGTTAATGCTTTAATGTTGGCCGACATAGCTGATGAGCGAAAGCTGGATTCCGTTTTGCTTTCTGATTTTGTTTCCTCTTTTGATGATTTGTTTATTAAGTAATGTTTTGTGATTGTTTGCTTCGGTTCCTGTTTGTTTCTTTCTATATCATGTGATTGATGTCGGTTGTGGAGTGATGTAATGGTTACGCGACAATGGAAGCTCCTGACTATGAAAGTGTTATCAATCTGAGACAGCGGTAAAGGCTGTTCTCCAACTGGGGTCATGTGCTAGTAACCTCTGACCCTGACGCTTCGAGGACGAGGAAAACATCGGTCGTTGGAAGTTTCTGTATCTCAGTTTTTGTATTATGCATGATGAACTGTGTTTAGTTTAATTGTGATTGTTATTTTCAAGATTCTTTTTATTATTGGTTGTTTTCTATTTTTTGTATGTGTTATCTTTGGTTCCTAGTACTGGGCCATATTCCACTAACGGTGGCTTAATATAGCGGCGCTATAATTAAATGCGGCGCTCAGGGACCTCGAGATTGGTATTCAAGCCTCAGGTGATTCCTCGAATGAGGATCAGCCTTGTGTCATCAGTGTTCACAGAAGACAGGCTTACAAATCTTCGATATGGGCGCGTGCACGCAGACATAAAAAGCCCTGAAGTGTCGATCTGTCGAAATGAAGATACTCCACTCTGCAGGGGTACTACATTTGCGCAGCATTCCGAATTATTGATTTTTATGAAAACGGAAAAATAAGATGTAAAATAGTGCAATACTGCCGCAATTAACAAGGCGAGGGAAATGGTTTGGCAAGAAATTGCTGACCGATTAAATGCGTAGGTCATACTAGCCCCAGTTATTGTTATATGTTCATATTTTAATAAATGAATATTACTACTGTGGTGATATCCGCAGCAGGCTACAAACCATCATATCGCCACAATGGCCTAGTAGTATTGACTGCTGCCATAGGATTTATTCGTCATTTTATATCAGTGGTTCGAATCCCTCTACAGACGCACTTTTTACTGCATTTCGTTGTCTGAATCTAATCTAAAATCTCATCTAAAAAAGTATTGTAGGCTATAAAATTATGGTGCAGGGGCTAATTTACAAGAACTGACACGATTACAATGGTGTTTGAAACCTTTGCATGAAATCTTCGGTTAAATGTAAAAAAAAAAAAAATGAATGACTTAGTCAAGTCTCGAACTCACAACCTTTGGAACTCGAGTCCGCAGCCTTAACCACTACGCCAGCGAGACCGCTGTCATGACGGCAATGCAAGTTGAGACAATTACTTCTTTTTTTTTTTACACTCTTTTCTTTATCTATCTATCACACTTTCAAAATATCAAGTTATCTATCACACAATCAAACTATCTATCGATCGATCACACTTTCAAAATATCAAATTATCTATCTATCACACAGTCAAACTATCTAATCTATCTATCTCATGTGAAGTGGGAACTAATATTTCCTAAAAGACACATGAGGAACTTTCGTTCAGGGTTTAGTTTCCGCCTGTGAGCCTTTTTTGACGCACGGATGACTATAGCCTGTGTTTTAGCCTGGTCGGGACCAGGCTAATTATATCTGACTCAGAAGGAGCTCAACCAAGCAGCGAATTATTTGAGCCACATTGATGGCACCGAACGCAAGCTAACATTTCCGAGGCTTAGAACTTTATCGAGGCTTAGAACTTTATCGAGCTTTGTGGAATATGGCCCTGGTCCTGGGTTGGTCTGTGTTATTGTGCTTCTTGTGTTATGTGTTGGTGTAGTTTTTCTGTCTGTTGTTGTTATTTTTTACTTTTTTGTTTTTTATTTTTATTTTTATTTTTTTTATTTTTTTCTCTTGGATGCGGTGTGTGGGGTTTGTGTTTTTGTTTTGTTTTGTGGTCGTTTCGTTTCGGGGAATATGTCGTGTATTTCTACTTAAACACGCACACATACCATGAATTTGTATGATAAGGCTTTGTAACAGTTACATTTACATTTTTGGCATTTGGCAGACGCCTTGTTCCAAAGCGGAGCCTTTGGGCCTACAGGCATGCTCTCTGACACACATGCATAGATTGTATATATGCTGAAGGGGAGTGTTGTGCAATGTTGGCACACACAGATAAGCACACACACACACTCTGGCCTTCAGACTGAAAGGCGCCCATGAGGGGTTGGGCAAACACACACACTGATCATTAACAGATGTTACCGTGACAGGAAAACATGTTTTCGCAAAGTGACATGGACCTCTGATAAGCAGGGGAGAGAAGGGGCGAGCTGACCATCTCTGTTTTGGTTGGCTCAGGGACAATAACACGAGGGGTATAAAAATCCTATAGACACACACACTCGCGCTCTTTTCTTTCACATCCTGCGACCAATCCAGATGACCAGCTGCAGAGAGAACCATGCTTTGTAACCTGCTTTTTTGAATAAACAGTCTTAAATTTGCTCAAGAACTCTTCTTCATTTTTAGCAGCAACAGATACCAAAATATACGAAATATGTCTATGTTAACACAGGTGCTTGTCTATGTTAATAACACAGTAGCTTGTCTATGTTAGTAACACAGTAGCGTGTCTATGTTAACACAGGTGCTTGTTTATGTTAGTAACACAGTAGCTTGTTTATGTTAGTAACACAGTAGTTTGTCAATATTAGTAACACAGTAGCTTGTCTATGTTAACACAGGTGCTTGTTTATGTTAGTAACACAGTAGCTTGTCTTTATTAGTAACACCGTAGCGTGTCTATGTTAACACAGGTGCTTGTTTATGTTAGTAACACAGTAGCTTGTCTATGTTAACACAGTAGCTTGTTTATGTTAATAACACAGTAGCTTGTCTATGTTAACACAGGTGCTTGTTTATGTTAATAACACAGTAGCATGTCTATGTTAATAACACAGTAGCTTGTCTATGTTAGTAACACAGTAGCGTGTCTATGTTAACACAGGTGCTTGTTTATGTTAGTAACACAGTAGCTTGTCTATGTTAACACAGGTCCTTGTTTATGTTAATAACACAGTAGCTTGTCTATGTTAATAACACAGTAGCTTGTCTATGTTAGTAACACTGTAGCGTGTCTATGTTAACACAGGTGCTTGTTTATGTTAGTAACACAGTAGCTTGTCTATGTTAAAACAGGTACTTGTTTATGTTAGTAACACAGTAGCTTGTCAATGTTAACACAGGTGCTTGTTTATGTTAGTAACACAGTAGCATGTCTATGTTAACACAGTTGCTTGTCTATGTTAATAACACAGTAGCTTGTCTATGTTAGTAACACAGTAGCGTGTCTATGTTAACACAGGTGCTTGTTTATGTTAGTAACACAGTAGCTTGTCTATGTTAACACAGTTCCTTGTTTATGTTAATAACACAGTAGCTTGTCTATGTTAACACAGGTGCTTGTTTATGTTAGTAACACAGTAGCTTGTCTGTGTTAACACAGGTACTTGTTTATGTTAGTAACACAGTAGCTTGTCTATGTTAACACAGGTGCTTGTTTATGTTAGTAACACAGTAGCTTGTCAATATTAGTAACACAGTAGCATGTCTATGTTAACACAGGTGCTTGTTTATGTTAGTAACACAGTAGCTCTATGTTAACACAGGTGCTTGTTTATGTTAATAACACAGTAGCTTGTCTATGTTAGTAACACAGTAGCTTGTCTTTGTTAACACAGCTGCTTGTTTATGTTAATAACACAGTAGCTTGTCTTTGTTAACACAGCTGCTTGTTAAAGTTAATAACACAGTAGCTTGTCTATGTTAGTAACACAGTAGCTTGTCTATGTTAACACAGGTGCTTGTTTATGTTAGTAACACAGTAGCTTGTCAATGTTAACACAGGTGCTTGTTTATGTTAATAACACAGTAGCTTGTCTATGCTAGTAACACAGTAGCTTGTCATTGTTAACACATGTGCTTGTAGTAACACAGTAGCTTGTCTACGTTAACACAGGTGCTTGTTTATGTTAGTAACACAGTAGATTGTCTATATTAGTAACACAGTAGCTTGTCTATATTAACATAGGTGCTTGTTTATGTTAGTAACACAGTAGCTTGTCCACTGAAAACGAAACGTTGATAACTTTTGAGCAAAAGGCTGCACACACGTAATTCAAGTTGCTCTGATTGTCATTTAGAGTTACTGAAGGGTATACCGCCTGTCCACTAGGTGGCAGTATCTCGTTTGCTATGCTGTCCGGCTCAGTCAGGAGTCGGCCATGTTATTATTTGTTTAGTGTCAGACGTTCATGTTACGGTGGCCGTCTATTGAGCTGTCCACCTATTCCTGTAAGTTGGTTATTCGAATGTTTCTGGTTAAGTTATATATATTACATTTACCCTGCTTATACTTTATCTCAATTCATGCTTCTATTGTTTGTATATTTGCAGGGCGTTTTCATCTTTGTCATTAAACACTTCATTGACATTGAGGAGCATATTTTCTTCATGAAAACGCCAGGAAGCCATGGTCGTCGTTGCATGCTCTGTCCCTGGCTGCGCTTTCGGAACTGAAAACGTGTCCGAAGCACTCGCCATTGCCCTGTTGACGAATCATGGATTTGCCCATCAACGCACATCGCCTGTCACAGCCGCGCCGACCCCCCGAGGCCTGAAACTGGATCGGCCTAAAGTCGACGTAGGCGTATCGATTGAGGAATGGAACGTGTTCATCCGTCGTTGGGACGTCTTCTGCACTGGCTCAGGCATAGGAGCCGCCGAGGCCCCTTTCCAGTTGTTTCAGTGCGCTGGGCCTGAACTTGGTGACAGCCTGTTGAAAGTCAACCCCAACGCCGCCTCCGAACCTTTGCCACACCTAATTGCCGCCTTACGTTCACTAGCAGTCATCCCAGTCGCCACATGTGTCCTGCGCACCGAGCTGCTCCAGCTACGCCAGGAGCGTGATGAGACATTCCGCGCCTTCACTGCCAGAGTACGGGGGAAAGCGGAGACATGCGCCTATGTTACAGTATGTGGGTGTGGCGAGGATGTGGACTATACCGACCACATCATCCGCGACGTTCTAGTCAAAGGCATCTCTGATTCGGACATTCGCAGAGAGGTACTAGGGACGCCAGACATCCTTAAAATGCCAGTGAATGACGTGGTTGCACTCGTAGAAAATAAAGAGATGGCCCGCAACGCTCTCCCGTCATCCGCCCTTTCGGCCATGTCGTCATTCCAGCGCTTAAAAAAGAGTCCACAGGCAAGCCCCACCACGACCCCAGGCCCAGCGGACGTGGCTAAACGAGCCCCGTGCCCTGAGTGTAAGAGAACCTTTAATGTCTTCACAGAGGGATCCCGCGGATGGAATACCAAGCCCCACCAGCTTTGTATCGACTGTTATAGGGCCCGCCGACGCAAGGGGCGACCGCAGCCATCTGCCAGCAGTCAACAGGCCGCCGTGGAGTCAGAACCGATCTCCCAGATCTCGTCGGTTCAGTCTGATGCCCGCCCTGGCCAACGTCGTGGGAGTCACCACCAACGCCACGCCCCCACGCCCATCAGACTTGAGCACCACATTTTCTCCAAGGGCGAATGGAGAAGGGCCAGGCTGAGAGACCATCCCCGAGCGCTGATCACTATCTCGGTTGACATGCCTGTCGGACCGAGTGCAGGCAATGGCGACCGTGGCTCGGTCAACGGGGCGAGGGTATCCGCCATCGCGGACACTGGTGCACAGTCGGACCTTTGGTCCCTAGAGGAGTTCATTGCCTGCGGATTCTCACGTGACGACCTGCGTCCCGTCCATCTCAGCATGTCGGCCGCCAACCGCTCCCCCATAGCTGTCGAAGGCGCATTCTTCGCTAGACTCTCGACAGCCTCCAGCAGCGGTGGAGTGGCGTCCTGCCGCTCCATGGTGTACGTGAGCAGCTCAGTCCGGGCCATGTACCTATCCTACGAGTCGCTGCTCAACCTCGGCCTCTTGTCTATGGACTTCCCATCAGGTGACATCGTAGGGGGGCCCAACGACGAGCGTGGGTCTTACACGCCAAACCAGCCCCTGCCCGTCAATGCTACGAGGTCCACCAACGGCGGCTGCGGCGACCCGAGTAACCCCCACAGCGCCCAGTGCTCATGTCCCCAGCGTACGGTCCCTCCGGAACGCCCTACAGCGCTACCCTTCCCTGTCACACCAGAGAACAACAGCCGGATGAAGGATTGGCTATTCGGGAGATACGCCTCATCCACATTCAACACTTGCCCTCATCGGGCGCTGCCGTGCATGGAAGGGCCACCCATTGAAATGCATATGGACCCCGCAGCCACGCCGAGAGCATGCCACACCGCGGCCGTTGTGCCTCTACACTGGCAGCAGAGAGTCCACGATGACCTTCTCCGGGATGAGGCCCTCGGTGTCATTGAACGTGTGCCATACGGCGAACCAGTGACATGGTGCCATCGTATGGTGGTCACTCGGAAGCACAATGGCTCCCCCCGCAGGACCGTGGACCTCTCACCTCTCAACAAGTTCTGCCTACGTGAGACTTTCGCCACCGAGTCCCCATTCCACCTCGCACGTCGTATCCCAAAGGACACCTGGAAGACTGTCACGGACGCCTGGAATGGCTACCACAGTGTGCCCCTGCGTGAATCGGATCGTCACCTGACCACATTCATCACGCCCTTTGGCCGCTGGCGTTACACCAGGGCGCCACAAGGTTTCCTATCGTCGGGGGATGGCTACAACCGCCGTTTCGATGCGGTCCTCTCGGACTATGAGCGTAAGGAACGTTGTGTGGATGACACCATCCACTATGACACCGACCTGGAGCAGCACTGGTGGAGGACCATCGACTTCCTTACTCGTGTCGGCCGGGCAGGCATCGTGTTGAACCCGGACAAGTTCCAGTTTGCGGAGAGGGACGTCGAGTTCGCTGGCTTCAGGGTGTCGGACACTACTATCGAGCCACTCCCCAAGTACTTGGACGCTATCCGAGACTTCCCCACCCCGGACTCCACGACGGATGTCAGGAGCTGGTTCGGCCTTGTCAACCAGGTGTCGAACTATGCCCAGCTGCGCGACACGATGGCTCCATTTAAGCCATTCCTCAGCCCACGCTGTAAATTCTCATGGTCACCCGAACTGGAGGAAGCCTTCCAAACGTCCAAAAGTGCTATTGTCGGGGCTATCCGTGAGGGCGTGGAGATCTACGACATGCAGAAGCGCACCTGCCTCCGCCCTGACTGGTCCAAGCGCGGTATTGGTTACTTCCTGCTCCAACAACATTGTAGCTGCGCCTCGGGCATACCAGACTGCTGCCCGGGAGGATGGAGGATCACCCTCGCTGGTTCACGCTTCCTGTC
Source organism: Nansenia antarctica (assembly GCF_963989245.1). Taxonomy (NCBI): domain Eukaryota; kingdom Metazoa; phylum Chordata; class Actinopteri; order Argentiniformes; family Microstomatidae; genus Nansenia; species Nansenia antarctica. The sequence goes on along the minus strand of NC_137692.1, from coordinate 9,908,206 downwards.
CCCGGCCGAACAGCGCTATGCGGCCATCGAAGGAGAGGTCCTAGCCGTGGCCTGGGGTCTGGAGCAAGCACGGTACTTCACGCAGGGGAGCGACAACCTCGTCGTAGTTACAGACCATAAGCCCCTGGTGAAGATCTTTGGCGACCGTACGCTAGATGAGATAACGAACTCACGCCTGTTTAGACTCAAGCAGCGTACCCTCCCATGGCGCTTCGACATTGTGCACCTGCCTGGAAAGAGCAACTATGCCGCTGACGCAACCTCAAGACATCCGTCTCCATCAGGCTCAGCGAACGGCCTCTCACTGGGATTGCCGGGCGTGCCTGACGCCGTGGAGTCAGCACTTATGGCTTCCATCCGCGCCGATGCACAAGAGCTCGGAGCCGTCTCTTGGACCGTCCTTGCACGAGAAACAGCAAGTGATGCATGCCTCAGCCACCTTCTGCACCTGATCGAACATGGGGACAGGGTTGATATGAACGACCCAGCCCTGGCGAGTCTATCACCAGTCTGTGAGTCCAAACAGCTCTCGAAGAGATTGTCAAAAGAGACTCTGAAAACGAAACGTTGATCACTTTTGAGCAAAAGGCTGCACACACGCAATTCAAGTTGCTCTGATTGTCATTTAGAGTTACATTATAGGAGCATTCAACAACAAGTCAAAATGTGCTCGAGAAAGGCAGAAAACAACACTTTGATATAACTTGAGAACGAATGCAAAAAACAGTCCACTCTCAGAACAGGCTGCTTGGACACTTTCAGAACAGCTCTGTTAATGACTGAAATCAGCTCTTTAAGAGATTGTCAAAAGAGACTCTGAAAACGAAACACTTTTGAGCAAAAGGCTGCACACACGTAATTCAACATACTCTGATTGTCATTTAGAGTTAACACAGTGGCATGTCTATGTTAACACAGGTGCTTGTTTATGTTAGTAACACAGTAGCTCTATGTTAACACAGGTCCTTGTTTATGTTAATAACACAGTAGCTTGTCTATGTTAGTAACACAGTAGCTTGTCTTTGTTAACACAGCTGCTTGTTTATGTTAATAACACAGGTGCTTGTTTATGTTAGTAACACAGTAGCTTGTCTTTGTTAACACAGCTGCTTGTTAAAGTTAATAACACAGTAGCTTGTCTATGTTATTAACACAGTAGCTTGTCTATGTTAAAACAGGTGCTTGTTTATGTTAGTAACACAGTATCTTGTCAATGTTAACACAGGTGCTTGTTTATGTTAATAACACAGTAGCGTGTCTATGTTAACACAGGTGCTTGTTTATGTTAATAACACAGTAGCGTGTCTATGTTAACACAGGTGCTTGTTTATGTTAATAACACAGTAGCTTGTCTATGTTAACACAGGTGCTTGTTTATGTTAATAACACAGTAGCTTGTCTATGTTAACACAGGTGCTTGTTTATGTTAGTAACACAGTAGCTTGTCAATATTAGTAACACAGTAGCATGTCTATGTTAACACAGGTGCTTGTTTATGTTAGTAACACAGTAGCTCTATGTTAACACAGGTGCTTGTTTATGTTAATAACACAGTAGCTTGTCTATGTTAGTAACACAGTAGTTTGTCTTTGTTAACACAGCTGCTTGTTAAAGTTAATAACACAGTAGCTTGTCTATGTTATTAACACAGTAGCTTGTCCATGTTAAAACAGGTGCTTGTTTATGTTAGTAACACAGTAGCTTGTCAATGTTGTCTGTGTGTCTGTCTGTCTGTCTGTCTGTCTGTCTTTGTTTCCGTCTGTGTGTCTTTCTGTCTGTGTGTCTGTCTGTCTGTCTGTGTGTCTGTCTGTGTGTCTGTCTGCCTGTCTGTGTGTGTGTCTGTCTGTGTGTCTGTCTGTCTGTCTGTCTGTCTGTCTGTCTGTCTGTCTTTGTTTCCATCTGTGTGTCTGTGTCTGTCTGTGTGTCTGTCTGTGTGTCTGTCTTTGTGTCTGTCTGTCTGTGTGT